>NC_056725.1:484549088-484594088 GCF_019279795.1 Protopterus annectens | reverse complement strand
CAATAGTAGGTTGTCTAGAGACAACAGGGGTATGGAACTACTATCCTGAAGATGTCCTGAGAGGGAAGGATTTGGATGAGGCAGTACCATGAACTTATACAGTTATACGCAGTGAGGCTAGGAGACAAGCATGTGGGTCTGGTAGCCTGGGAGAGACCCAGACAGACTGCGTACTTGCAGCCAGGACTGCTAAGGTGGTTACTTCAGGGAGTGAGCTGCTCTGTAGCAGTGAGACTGAAGGTGAGCCACAGCTGCTTGTGAGCACTTATGTTCCCTTGGACAGGGTAACTGCAAAGGAAGAGGTGAGTAGTAGTACCCAGGCTGACAGTGAGGCACCATTGTCAGAGGATGCCAGACTTCCAGTGGAAGGGGAGTTGGGAAGGGTTACAAGGAGAGAGTTAAGACAGGCTCAGCTCTCAGACCCTACATTGCAAGGCCTGAGGCAGGTAGCTAGGGAGGCACCTGATTCTAAAGGGAAGGGTGGATCTGTATACTGGGACAAAGGGTTATTATACAGAGAGTGTACCCCTGAGGGAAGGCTAGAAGGTAAGAGAGTACAGCAGTAGGTAATGCCTAGAGCTTACCATCTGGCACTTCTAGCCATAGCCCACGATATTCCCTTTGCAGGTCATATGGGCATACAACGTACAAAGAGGGGTATTATGCAGAACATTTATTGGCCTGGAATTTCCAGAGATGTAACAGGGCACTGTAGGACCTGTGAGCAGTGCCAAAAGGTAGGCAAGGCAGGAGACAAGGTGAGAGCTCCTCTTATGCCTTTGCCTGTGATTGAGGAGCCATTTCAGCAGGTAGCTATGGATGTTGTGGGTCCTCTGAGTACCCCAAGTTCCACAGGGAAAAAGTATATCCTAGTGGTAGTAGATTATGCTACACCTTACCCTGAGGCAGTGGCTTTGTCCTCCATTAAGGCAGAGAAGGTGTCAAATGCTCTGTTAGAGATTTTCAGCAGGGTGGGTTTCCCAAAAAGAAATACTGACTGACTGAGGTGCCAATTTCATGTCAGACCTGCTGGCTTGTCTGTGGAAGTCCTGTGAGCTGAAGCACATGAAGACCACCCCATACAATCCCCTGACTAATGGTCTTGTTGAGAGGTTAAACTCTGCAAATGCTATGGGCATTTGCAGATCAGTTTAAGAGGGAGTGGGACAAATATTTGCTCCATTTGTTGTTTGCTTACAGAGAGGTTCCCCAGGAGTCCACAGGGTTTTCACCCTTTGAGTTGCTGTATGGGCAAAGGGTGAGGGGACCGCTAGATTTAATTCTAGATGAGTGGGAAGGTGAGTGTGAGTCTCACAAGGAGTCTGTTGTGGCATACATCCTAACTCTCAGGACAAGGCTCAGGGAACTCATGGGCTTGGCCCAGGAGAGACAGGCAGAAGCCCAACAACAGAAAAAGGTGTGGTATGACAGGAATGTTCGAGCTAGAGAATATGCTGTGGGGAAGCAGGTAATGGTTCTCATTCCTGTCAGACACAACTAACTGCAAGCAGCTTGGGGACCCTACAAGGTGGTAAGAAAGGTATGTGATGTTAATTACATGGTAGAAGTGCTAGGCAGATGGCAGGGGCACAAATTCTACCATGTTAACATGATGAAACCTTACCATGATAGGGAGGCCCTTGTGCTGAGCATTTCCAGTGGATTGCAGGAGGAGTCTGAGGGAGATCTGGGGACTGATCTCCTCAGTGAGACTCGGGCTGACACCTTGGTGGAAGGCATAGCAATGTCCCCGCAGCTTTCTCCTACCCAAGTTCGAGAAATCCGAGCAGTGTTGCAGGAATATGGGGATGTGTTCACTGGGAAACCAAGATGCATCCACCTGATGCAGCACCAGGAGGATACAGGGTCCCAAAGGCCTATTAGGCAGGCCCCTTATAGGGTGCCTTAGAGAGTCAAACAGACTCTGAGGGAAGAGGTACAATAGATGTTGGAACTAGGGGTTATTCAAAGAGTCCATCAGTCCCTGGGCCTCACCAGTAGTGCTGGTGCCAAAAAAGGATAGCAGCACTAGGTTCTGTGTGGATTACAGGAAAGTAAATAGTCACACAGAGTCGGATGCTTACCCCATGCCTAGGACAGATGATGCCCTAGAGCAGCTGGGTGGGGCTAAGTATCTTACAACCATTGATCTTACCAAGGGTTACTGGCTGGTGCCCTTGACTCCCAGTGCTAGAGAGAAGTCAGCCTTTGTGACTCCTTTTGGCTTGTATAAGTTCACAAAGATGCCCTTTGGGATGAAGAATGCCCCAGCAACTTTCCAGAGGGTGGTGGATAATATCCTAGCAGGAGCAGTAGGGTTTGCTCTTGCTTACCTAAATGATATTTCCATCTTCAGCCATTCCTGGCCAGAGCACCTTCAGCATGTCAGGGAGGTGCTGGGTAGACTACAGAGGGCAGGGTTGACCATTAAGCTGAGCAAATGTCAGGTGTGTATGGCAGAGGTCTCCTACCTAGGACATAGAGTGGGGAGTGATAAGATAAGGCCAGAACCTGGCAAAGTGGAAGCTATTCAGGCATGGCCTGCACCTGTTACTAAGAAGCAGATGAGGGCATTTTTAGGGACAGCAGGGTACTACAGAAAGTTGGTCCCTAGTTATAGTACCATAACTGCTCCCCTCACAGACCTGACAAGGAACAACAGCCCAGATAAGGTAGTGCGGATCCCAGCATGTGAGCAGGCATTTCAGAAGCTTAAAGAAGATTTGGGAGGACCCCATGTGTTAGCCAGTCCAGATTACAGCAAAGAATGTGTTGTGCAAGTGGATGCCTCAAACCATGGGGTGGGGGCTGTACTTAGCCAGATTTCTTCAGAGGGGGAAGAGCACCCAGTGGTTTATCTCAGTCATAGGCTCCAACCCAGGGAGGAATGCTATGCAGCTGTAGAAAAGAAATGTCTAGCTATAGTGTGGGCATTGCAAAAACTTCAATCTTATCTGTATGGAAGAAAATTCACTGTTATGACAGATCACAACCCTCTAACCTGGTTAAACAGAGCCAGTCAGCAAAATGCCACGTTGCTAAGATGGAGCCTGGGGTTGCAAGAATATGATATGTCAGTGCAGCAGAGAAGTGGAATTAGCAATGACAATGCAGATGGGCTACCAAGACAGGGAATGGGGTGAGTTACCCTCAGATAGACCTAACCCTCTCAAGTGGCGTTTCTCAAGGGTCATTTAAAAAACTAAAAAAACAAAAATACCCAATGGATATTCAACTAGTAAAACAAAAAGTAGACCACAACCACCAGAGTAATTTCGAAGCCTTTAATGCTGCTCCACACACTAAGTGCTTTCACCATCGATTAAATGGCATCATCAGAGTGAATGGTATCTGCTCAACAAGCCATTATTATATACACATTAATTGGTCAGTCATACAATTAAAAATCTTAAACACATTCATCTTAAAGTGAAATAATTACTCAATACATAAAACATGTGCAAAAACAAATCCCCAACCCACAAGTACAATGTAAACTAAAAATATAAAACCTATATTATTACATTATTTGATGTAATTATAAATATATATATATATATACTTAAGACTATCTAAATTATACATGCCCTTTGTCTCAAAATAGGTCCTAAAGACATAAAATCATTCAATCCAGGTGGCTTTGTTGCATTCAGCATGACCTGCCATTTATATTCTCATAATTCCACCTTTAATTTTTCATCACCTCCTCTTTCATTAAACAACACCCTATCTATGACAAAAAATAAAAATCTCTTAAAATTGATACAAACTGTATTATGTGAATATAAAGCATTGTGAGAATCATAATTCTTAATGGCCCTAAGGTGTTCACCTATCCGATCTTTCAGTCTTTGAATAGTCTTACCAACGTAGAATGCACTACAATTGGTACATGTGGCTAAATAAACCACCCTTTGGGTGTTACAATTCACCCTACCTGGACATGGGATGGTCCTATTATAGTCCTGTACCGTTACATACGGTCCGTCATTGATGAATCTACAAACCCTACAAGTCCCACATCTATTCATTTTTTATGTTGTATATCTGGGAGTATGTTTTTCTAGAAACTCTTTGATGTTTCTTCCCCTAGAATAAACTATTCTGGGAGCACAACCTAAAAAGTTTTTAAGTTCCCAATTAAAACAAACATCCCATGCTGTACGTATTAAGTCCACTATCCCTTTTTTCTGGTTGTTATATTTGAGTACTAACACTCTTGAATCGTTAGAATTTTCTCCTTTGGATGTTCTCAAAATTTCTGTATTGTTCATCCTAAGTATGGGTGGAAACATAGCATCTCTCTTGTTCAATACCTCTTTATGTATTTTGGTCAACAGTTTAAGGGGATGGCCTCTTTCGAGAAACATCCCTACCAACATATACAATTCTTGTTCCAAAACTTTGTTGTCACTGATATGTCTGGACAACCTTACCATTTGCCCTTTCACTATACCCCTACGTTGATGTGTAGGGTGGCAACTATTGTAATGTAGTAAAGAGTTACTATATGTTTCCTTCCTATATATTTTACTCTCAACACCATCAACAATTTTCGTTAAGTTTATGTCCAAAAAATCTATTGTTTCGTTGTTCCATTTACTAGTGAATTTAAAGAACATGGTTGTAGCATTAAGATATTCCACAAATGACATGGCATCTTCTTCACTACCTTTCCACAAAATCAGGACATCATCAAGAAATTGACCATATAAAACAATTTTATCTTTATATATTGAATTCAAAACAAATTGTTCCTCCCAATGGAGCAAAACCAAGTTGGCAAAAATGGGGGCACATTTTGCCCCCATTGCCACACCTGAAATTTGATGGAAAATCTCCCCTTCAAAGGTCAAATAATTGTTCTTCAGTACTATCTCCATACAGGATACTAAAAAATTCACTTTGTCACTACTCAAACATTTGCTCTTCACTAAACTTTCTGTAAAATAATTCATACCTTCATCATGAGGTATAACTGTGAATAAATTTATTACGTCAATAGTTAAGAAAGACCATTCAGTGTCTCCATTTTGTAATTTGTTAAGCCTCTTCAAACAATGCCAGGAATCTTTTAAAATATGTTGAGCCCCATCCACCACTCGAAGTGTATTTCTGTCCACATATGCTGCCATGGGTTCAGTTTTAGAGCCCTTCGATGACACTATAGCTCCAAAAGGTGGATCATACAAATCTTTCTGGATTTTGGAAATTCCAAACACAGCAGGGGTGACTGGGTAATCAACTTTGAGAAAATTGTAATCATCACAGTTTATTGCTCCTTGATGTAATGCATCCAACAAAAACAAATCTATCCTAAGGTAGGCTATATTTAACCCATTTTGAGAAACTCGAAGATAAGTGGTGGGGTCATCTAGAATTTCTTGCATTTTAGCTGTATAATCAAACCCCCACCTTTATCTGGTTTCATAATTCTCAATTCACTATTGCCTGCCATTTCTGATAGTGCTTCCTTTTCACTTCTATTTAAATTGTCTTCATAATTAACACTTTGTTTCATCTTAATAGCATTCAACATCCCTCCAATACGCATTTTCCTCAAATAAAGCAACTTCACTATTGTATGGTGGAATAAATGTGCTTTTTTTAGTTAAGCCACCTGTTGTTGAGTCATTTGTCAAAACATTATTTACTTCACTTTGATCTTTAAAAAACACAGCCAAATTTAACTGTCTAGCATAGGTTCATAGGTTCATACTAGGCTATCTGCCCGAGGGCATTTACAAGCCTAGCCCATAGTTTTGTGGCTTACGCCACCCCTTTAGTATGGGGAACTATACCCATTATTTTGCTGTGCCTTTGTTGAGCAGTGACACTGATGTAATCCATCTCCCATCCATTGGTCAAGATTTCTCTTGAACAAGGCCAGCAGGTGCTCTGCCTCACATATACCGGGATTTTATTCCACAGCATAGAGTCTTTGGGTGATGAATCTATCCCTCCAGGAGGTTTAAGTCTCCGCCTTGTGGCTCTGACGGATCTAGATTTTTTGAGGTGAAGCATATTCATCAAATCTGGGTTTGACATGGCCTTGTATGTTAGGCAAAGGTCACCTCTGAGCAAGCTGTAAGCGACTGAATAGAGCTGGAGTTCTTTCAGTCGTACAGCATAGGACAGATGTTTGAGACCCTTTATCCTTTTGGTGAGGAACTTTTGTGGCCTCTCCAGCTGCTGCAAGTGTCGGGTCAGATACATTCGAATGGGGCATTGTACTCAATCATTGGTCTGATGAGTGATGAGTATAGGGAGACTATGACCTCCCTTGATCTAGACGAATCCCTTCATGATAAGGTGGGCAATGTAGAAGATCTTCCTAACTACTTTAGCTACATGGGTGTCGAATGACAGACTACTATCAACCTGGGTCCCCAGGTCCCTGATAACTTCTTCTGTGCTCAGTGGATTGCCACCTATTTGGTAGCTAGGGTAACCTTGTTTTTCCCGAAGGGTATGACTATGCATTTTTGGCATTTAACTTTAGGCCATGGCTCTGGCACCAGTTATCCGTTTCTGTGAGACCCTTCTGAAGGATATCTGTGTCAGATGTGTTTTCTACTATGGCCCAGTTTGCAGTCATCTGCAAACTTTGTCAGCCATAACCCTCCTGTGTTTGCTTGTACTGGAAAAGTAGATGCCAAACAAGAGTGGGCCCAGGACTGAGCCCTGTGGTACACCACTTGTGACAGGCTTTGAGTCTGACATGGCGCCAGCAACTCTGACCCTGTGGGTTCTGTCACTCAGCCAGTTTGCAACCCATCTTGTGATGTATGGGTTAACATTTAAGCTGATGAGTTTTTCAATGATACAGATCGAGGTAGGCTGTATGGACTGCCTTTCCTCATCAATGGCTTTGGTGACTGTTTCAAAAGTCAACCAAGTTTAGAAGGCATGATCTGCCTTTGACAAAGCCAAACTGGGATGGATCCAAAGTCTGCAAATTCCCTATGTCTTTATTTATGAGGTCCATTATGATCCTCTCCATGGCTTTGCAGATAAGGCTTGTCAAGCTAATGGGCGGTAATTTCCAGGGTCGGTGAGGCACCGCCTTTGTGAAGTGGGACCACAGTTGCAGTGCCCACTCCCCTGGGCACGATCCAGAGGTAAGACTATGATTAAACAGCTGTCCTAGCTGTGGGTTTAATTCCTCATTGAGTTCGTGGAGCAACACCATCAGGTCCCATGGATGCTGTGTTTTGCTTTGGAGAGCAGTTCTCACTTGGGCGTTGGAGATGTTTGGGGCTGCAATCGCTGGTATATAGATCTCTCCTTTGGGGAGGGGAGAAGTTTGCACTGAACCTGTCAGCCAGTATGTTGGCAATGTCTGTAGGATCAGTAATCTTCAATACAATCTAATACTAGAATAAACATCAACAACATTGATATGTTCAGGAATAAAAGAAAAACCTTTACTCAATAGGTCATGATGCGCTTCTTTTATATCCATAGCACTGTAATTATATACATTAAAACCAGATTTTTTAAATACTTTCAACATTGGCATAGCATATGCGGGTATACATAATGAATCCTCAGAAGCATACACCAAACTTTTGTCAATAGTGGATATTTCCACAATATTGTCAACAATTAATGTCTCTTCTTGTTGTAATTGTCGTTGGACCACTGTCCCTTCTTCTGATACTTGTTCCTCCACTGTTGTGGTTATTGCTGCTGTCGTCCAGCATGGTACTCATTTTGTTCCACCCCTTCCCTCCTGTTCTGTAAACATTCTGACCTCCTTAACTGTAGAGACTGGTCTAAAAAATCCTGTTGTTCTACATCAAGATCATCTTCCTCAAGTACACTTTCAGTGTGTCATCATTCACATAAACACTTGCGTGTTCATTATATCTAACCTTATCTCCCCACCTTTTGTTACCAGGAGGGTAGGCCATATTTGTTTTATAATCATGCCTATCTCTAGATAACTTTTTAATCTTAATTTTGACACTTTTATCTACATATTTTTCCAAATTTGTCAAAACAGTTTGATAACTTTTAACATATTGAAAAAAACAGTAAATCGTTTACAATGCTCTCATTTAAAGAGACAACTTCTTTTCAAATGCCAACAACTTGCTTTGATTATTTTTGATAATAATGTCCATCGTTTGTAACCCCGTTTTGTCATACAAGTCCACTAGTTCTTTGTATGCTTGTGTGCCCTCGTCTATCCCATTCGGTAACTTCTATAATCTATGTCCTTTTGGTACCTGCTTCAGTGCCATGGATTTTGTTAAGAAAGCATTGTTGAGTTGTAGGCCTCTATATTTCCAAAACACACCCTCGAAACGATCCAACAGCTTTTTAAGAGTTAACATAGTCCTTCCCTCCTCATTCGGGGCCGAGAAGTCCACTTCAGGTAACGAAAGCCATTGTTTGATGTCTCTTCCCTTTTGTCGACTACCAGCATCGTTGTTTGTATTAACGTTACCTGTGGTGTTGTTCACCATATCGAGGGCTGGCGGTGAATGTAATGTGAACAGTTCAACCTGTGAGTCGGTTAGTGTCACTTGCGGATTACATAAAACGTCCTTGCCTTTCAGCAAAGCCGTCAATTGTTTAACTAAAGCAGTTAGTTCTACTACTGCAGCTTCCATTGTAAATATAATATTCAATGTTCAATGTAAAATTAAGGCGTTACATCGAACACTATATAAGCCACGAAAATACACTTGAGTCATGTACTGACCACAAATAACAAAAAAAAAAAAAAAATACCCGATGGATATTCAACTAGTAAAACAAAAAGTAGACCATGACCACCAGAATAATTCCGAAGCCTTTAATACTGCTCCACACACTAAGAACTTTCACCATCGATTGAATGGCATCATCAGAGTGAATGGTAGCTGCTCAACAAGCCATTATTATATACACATTAATTGGTCAATCATACAATTAAAAATGTTAAACACATTCATCTTAAAGTGAAATAATTACTCAATACATAAAACATGTACAAAAACAAATCCACAACCCACAAGTACAATGTAAACTAAAAATATAAAACCTATATTATTACATTATTTGATGTAATTATAAATATATATACTTAAGACTATCTAAATTATACATGCCCTTTGTCTCAAAATAGGTCCTAAAGAAATAAAATCATTAAATCCATGTGGCTTTGTTGCATTCAACATGACCTGCCATTTATATTCTAATAATTCCACCTTTAATTTTACATCACCTCCTCTTTCATTAACCCTATCTATGACAAAAAATAAAAATCTCTTAAAATTGATACAAACTGTACTATATGAATATAAAGCATTGTGAGAATCATGATTCTTAATGGCACTAAGGTGTTCACCTATCCAATCTTTCAGTCTTCGAATAGTCTTACCAACGTAGAATGCACTACAATTGTTACATGTGGCTAAATAAACCACCCTTTGGGTATTACAATTCACCCTACCTGGACATGGGATGGTCCTATTTTACCCTGTACAGTTACATAGGGTCCGTCATTGATGAATCTACAAACCCTACAAGTCCCACATCTATTCATTTTTGATGTTGTATATCTGGGCGTATGCTGTTCTAGAAACTCTTTGATGTTTCTTCCCCTAGAATAAACTATTCTGGGAGCACAACCTAAAAAGTTTTTAATTCCCCAATTAAAACAAACATCCCATGCTGTACGTACTAAGTCCACTATCCCTTTTATCTGGTTGTTATATTTGTGATGAAAAATTAAAGGTGGAATTATTAGAATATACATGGCAGGTCATGTTGAATGCAACAAAGTCACCTGGATTGAATGATTTTATTTCTTTAGAACCTATTTTGAGACAAAGGGCATGTATAATTTAGATAGTCTTAAGTATATATATATTTATAATTACAGCAAATAATGTAATAATATAGGTTTTATATTTTTAGTTTACATTGTACTTGTGGGTTGGGGATTTGTTTTTGTACATGTTTTATGTATTGAGTAATTATTTCACTTCAAGATGAACGTGTTTAAGATTTTTAATTGTATAATTGACCAATTAATGTGTATATAATAATGGCTTGTTGAGCAGCTACCATTTACTCTGATGATGCCATTCAATCGATGGTGAAAGTGCTTAGTGTGTGGAGCAGCATTAAAGGCTTCACAATTACTCTGGTGGTCGTGGTGTACTTTTTGTTTTACTAGTTGAATATCCATTGAGTATTTTTGTTTTTTTGTTATTTGTGGTCAGTACCCGACTCAAGTGTATTTTTGTTGCTTATATAGCATTTGATGTAACGCCTTTATTTTACATTGAACATTGAATATTATATTTACAATGGAAGCCGCAGTAGTAGAACTAACTGCTTTAGTTAAACAATTGACAGCTTTGCTGAAAGCTAAGGACGTTTTACGTTATCCGCAAGTGACACTAACCAACTCACAGGTTGAACTGTTCACATTACATTCACTGCCAGCCCTTGATGTGGTGAACAAAACGTTGATACAAACAACGATGCTGGTAGTCGAAAAAAGGGAAGGGACATCAAACAATGGCTTCGCTTACCTCAAGTGGACTTCTCGGCCCTGAATGAGGAGGGAAGGACTACGTTAACTCTCAAAAAACAGTTGGATTGTTTTGAGGGCATGTGTCGGAAATATAGAGGCCTACAACTCGACAATGCTTTCTTAACAAAATCCATGGCACTGAAGCAGGTACCAAAAGGACTTAGATTATGGAAGTCACCGAATGGGATAGATGAGGGCACACAAGCATACTAAGAACTAGTGGACTTGTATGAAAAAACGGGGTTACAAATGATGGACATTATTATCAAAAATAATCAAAGTAAGTTGTTGGCACGTGAAAAAGAAACTGTCTCTTTAAATGAGAGCATTGTAAACGATTTACTGTTTTTTCAATATGGGATAGATGAGGGCACACAAGCATACTAAGAACTAGTGGACTTGTATGACAAAACGGGGTTAGAAATGATGGACATTATTATCAAAAATAATCAAAGTAAGTTGTTGGCACTTGAAAAAGAAATTGTCTCTTTAAATGAGAGCATTGTAAACGATTTACGTTTTTTTCAATATGTTAAAAGATATCAAACTGTTTTGACAAATTTGGAAAAATATGTAGATAAAAGTGTCAGAATTAAGATTAAAAAGTTATCTAGAGATATGCATGATTATAAAACCAATATGGCCTACCTTTCTTGTATCAAAATGTGGGGAGATAAGGTTAGATATATTGAACATGCAAGTGTTTATGTGAATGCTGAACACAATGAAAATGTACTTGGGAAAGATGATGTTGATTTAGAACAACAGGATTTTTTAGACCAGTCTCCACAGTTAAGGAGGTCAGAACGTTTACAGAACAGGAGGGAAGGGATGGAACGAAACGAGTACCATGCTGGACAACAGCAGCAACAACCACAACAGTGGAGGAACAAGTATCAGAAGAAGGGACAGTGGTCCAACAACAATTACAACAAGAAGAGACATTAATTATTGACAATATTGTGGAAACATCCACTATTGACAAAAGTTTGGTGTATGCTTCTGAGGATTCATTATGTATACCCGCATATGCTATGCCCATGTTAAAAGTATTTAAAAAATCTGGTTTTAATGTATATAATTACAGTGCTATGGATATAAAAGAAGTGCATCATGACCTACTGTGTAATGGTTTTACTTTTATTCCTGAACATATCAATGTTGTTGATGTTTATTCTACTATTAGATTGTATGCTAGACAGTTAAATTTGGCTGTGTTTTTTAAAGATCGAAGTGAAGTAAATAATGTTTTGACAAATGACTCAACAACAGGTGGCTTAACTAAAAAAAAGTACATTTATTCCACCATACAATAGTGAAGTTGCTTTATTTGAGAAAATGTGTATTGGAAGGATATTGAATGCTATAAGACGAAACAAAATGTTCATTATGAAGACAATTTAAATAGAAGTGAAAGGGAAGCACTATTAGAAATGGCAGACAATAGTGAATTAAGAATTATGAAACCAAATAAAGGTGGGGGGCCATTATAATGTCCAGATTTGATTTTACAGCTAAAATGCAAGAAATTCTGGATGACCCCACCACTTATCTTCGAGTTTCTCAAAATGAGTTAAATATAGCCTACCATAGGATAGATTTGTTTTTTTTGGATGCATTACATCAAGGAGCAATAAACTGTGATGATTACAATTTTCTCAAAGTTGATTACCTAGTCACCCCCACTGTGTTTGGAATTCCCAAAATCCACAAAGATTTGTATGATCCACCTTTTAGAGCTATAGTGTCATCGAAGGGCTCTAAAACTGAACCCATGGCATGGACAGAAATACACAGCGAGTGGTGGCTGGGGCTCAACATATTTTAAAAGATTCCTGGCATTGTTTGCAAAGGCTCAACAAATTACAAACTGGAGACACTGAATGGTCTTTCTTAACTATTGACGTAGTAAGCTTATTCACAGTTTTAACTCATGATGAAGGTATAAATTATTTCACAAAAAGTTTAGTGAAGAGCAAATGTTTGAGTAGTGACAAAGTGATTTTTTTTATTATCCTGTATGGCGATAGTACTGAAGAACAATTATTTGACCTGTGAAGGGGAGATTTTCCATCAAATTTCGGGTGTGGCAATGGGGGCAAAATGTGCCCCTATTTTTGCCAACTTGGTTTTGCTCCATTGGGAGAAAGAATTTGTTTTGAATTCAATATATAAAAATAAAATTGTTTTATATAGTCGATTTCTTGATGATGTCCCGATTTTGTGGAAAGGTAGTGAAGAAGATGCCATGTCATTTGTGGAATATCTTAATGCTACAACCATGTTCTTCAAATTCACTGGTAAATGGAACAACAAAACAATAGATTTTTTGGACACAACCTTAACCAAAACTGTTGATGGTGTTGAGAGTAAAATATATAGGAAGGAAACATATAGTGACTCTTTACTACATTATATAAGTTGCCACCCTACACATCAACGTGGGGGTATAGTGAAAGGGCAAATGGTTTTTCAGACTTATCAGTGACAACAAAGTTTTGTAAAAAGAATTGTATATATTGGTAGGGATGTTTCTAGAAAGAGGCTATCCCCTTAAATTGTTGACCAAAATACGTAAAGAGGTATCGAATAAGAGAGATACTATGTTTCCACCCATACTTAGGATGAACAATACAGACATTTTGAGAACATCCAAAGGAGAAAGTTCTAATGATTCAAGATTGTTAGTACTCAAATATAACAACCAGATAAAAGGGATAGTGGACTTAGTACATACAGCATGGGATGTTTGTTTGAACTGGGAACTTAAAAACTTTTTAGGTTGTGCTCCCAGAATAGTTTATTCTAGGGGAAGAAACATCAAACAGTTTCTAGAACAACATACTCCCAGATATACATCAAAAATCAATAGATGTTGGACTTGTAGGGTTTGTAGATTCATCAATGAAGGATGCTATGTAACTGTACAGGGCTATAACAGGACCATCCCATGTCCAGGTAGGGTGAATTGTAACCCCCAAAGGGTGGTTTATTTAGCCACATGTACCAATTGTAGTGCATTCTACATTGGTAAGACTATTCAAAGACTGAAAGATTGGATAGGTGAACATCTTAGGGCCATTAAGAATCATGATTCTCTCAATGCTTTATATTCACATAGTACAGTTTGTATCAATTTTAAGAGATTTTTATTTTTTGTCATAGATAGGGTGTTGTTTAATGAAAGAGGAGGTGATGAAAAATTAAAGGTGGAATTATTAGAATATAAATTGCAGGTCATGTTGAATGCAACAAAGCCACCTGGATTGAATGATTTTATTTCTTTAGGACCTATTTTGAGACAAAGGGCATGTACAATTTAGATAATCTTAAGTATATATATTTATAATTACATCAAATAATGTAATAATATAGGTTTTATATTTTTTAGTTTACATTGTACTTGTGGGTTGGGGATTTGTTTTTGTACATTTTATGTACTGAGTAATTATTTCACTTTAAGGTGAATGTGTTTAAGATTTTTAATTGTATGATTGACGAATTAATGTGTATATAATAATGGCTTGTTGAGCAGCTACCATTCACTCTGATGATGCCATTCAATCGATGGTGCAAGTGCTTAGTGTGTGGAGCAGCATTAAAGGCTTTGGAATTACTCTTGTGGTCGTGGTCTACTTTTTGTTTTACCACTTGAAAAACTAGCTTGAGTTCTCCAGGGGGAAAGAGATGTGAAGATTTGGGAAAGATGGTGAATGCTGCCAGCCTAGTCAAATAGAATTTGATACATAATTCTATCATTTGCATATATAAATGTAAAATAAAGGCTTGTGTTCTGAAATGAAAGAAAACACTGTAAAATGTGAACTTCAAGAGTGTTGCAACATTGCCATCTGCTGTAAAGAAAATCAAGCCAAGCATTTCAAATGTACTTTGAAGTTACAATTATCTAAAAAAGTGATGCTGAAGCGTCTGGCTGAACACATTCTTTCTATTGTCTTAACTTAAGGAAAAATTGTTAGAGTGTACATGTGAAATGTCTTTTATTGCTGTAGTTTCCTGAGCAGGTGTTAGCTTGCTAAATAATGCAGTTTGTTTTCCTGGGAACTCCAGACTAAGTGTCAAAATGATGTAATGTTAATACTGGGGAAACCTAAGTGTCAAAATGATGTAATTTGGGAGGGCCTTAGCAGAGCTGTTTAGTAGTGTTTTAAAAACTATTGTTCAGTGAGAGACTAAAAGCATTTGTCTTGGACCATCAACCCAGCACTGCTTATGCTCTATATGTCTGTAAGTAGGATTATAGCACTGTGTTTTCTCTTAAGATTAGCTAAAGATTAGAAAGTTAGATTAAGTGTTTTTCTTTGACATCAGACTTATCCTACTGTATTATTTTAAGCTTCTGTGTGATCTCTGAACTCTTAGATATCTCTGTGGTGTAGTAGTATTGTCTTCTGTTTTTAATATTTATTATTAAATATTTTTAAAACCTTTACCTGTAGCTGGTTTGTGTAGAGAAGTAGGCTCTAGAGTACATTGCATATTTATAGAGTTCATTGTAATAGGCCTTAGACTGAATAGTCACATTACCAATTGGATAATAATATTGCACAGTAATAATTGGACACCCTTTCAAGGGCCTTTGGGTAGCTGATAATTATTAAGCTGGTGGCGGCAGGAATTACTACCGTATAGTCCGGGTAAAGGGGCACAGCTAGACAAGAGTGTCTGTGAAGTTGTATACTTATCTCAAAGTGTGTGTGGTGTGTCAGCTACCTGGGCAGGGACATGAAGCACTGCTTGGACAGAGATGGTACTGGAGGTTAGCTTGCCACCTAGGCTGAGATCTGGACCCTATAGCTGTGCCAGTGGGGAGTCTTATTGGGGACCTGGAGAGCAAGGGAGCAACCAGCCCCAAACTGACTGTGATCTCTGTGTGCACTTAAGGGAAATTGTACTTTACTGTGAGTATCTGTTATCCTTTCCTCTTCTACGAGACAACCTCTCTAGTGTTAGTGGTGAGGATTGAGGCTCCTTGATTGTTGGGCCAGGGCACGGTCGTCACAATCATAGTCTTCCTACAAAAACTATGAAAAACTACACCAACAAACAAATCAAAAACAACTTATTAATGTACATTTAAGCAGGGGGGCAGGCCCCCCTGCACCTCCCATGTGATGGGGTGTGTTCCCACAGCTCCACTACCTTTATACATATGTATATATATATATATATATATATATATATATATATATATATATATATATATATACATATATCAACTCCAGCGTTGCACTACCATGAAGAAAACTGTAAATCTACCAATATGCATTACACACTCTACACTTTCATTGCACACTTTTAAAACCATACAAGCAAGAAGCACACACACCATACCACTAGAAAAATCACCACTTCAAAAACTAGCATGCACACATACCATCACCTACCTACTCTAATGCTCATCAAACTTCCATACAAAACATTTCTCTTCCAAACCTTTACACACTGAACACCTGCTTAAAGCTTGCATACATATCCACACATTGGCCGCCATATGCATATCCCACAGACCACTACATCTTAAAGTTACACTATACCATTCACAGCAACACTGCACCAAAACTAATACGGGTTTGGCATTCTCAGTTTCGTTATTTTGAATGGAATGTTTGGTAAACACCATACACGACATTTTCATCTGAACATAGTGCAATTCGAGATTATAAAGTAGATCCATATTTATAGACATATATATATATATATATATATATATATATATATATATATATATATATATATATATATTTAAATGCTATAGGAGTTATCACTGCACACATTTTATCACATGATGAAATAGTGGTCTTTTCCATCACTGGTACAATTTGTCAGATTATGTAATGGTTGAAGTTCATTATATTAACTGCTACATATATTACAAGGTATTTTTTCAAGTTTGTGTAATCCTGGAGTTAATATATTTAATTTCTGTGTGAGTGGGGATAGATTTTTTTTTTATTTTGTTGGTTTTACTTTTCATAATTATTAAAGTAACTATTGGTTTACATTTGCATTTACTTTTTGTGATAATCTTAGTGGCAATAAAAGGTAATCTCCAGTGAGTTCTACGAGACAACCTCTCTAGTGTTAGTGGTGAGGATTGAGGCTCCTTGATTGCTGGGCCAGGGCACGGTCGTCACAATCATAGTCTTCCTACCAAAACTAAGAAAAACTACACCAACAAACAAATCAAAAACAACTTATTAATCTACATTTAAGCAGGGGGGCAGGCCCCCTTGCACCTCCCATGTGATGGGGTGTGTTCCCACAGCTCCACTACCTTTATACATATGTATATATATATATATATATATATATATATATATATATATATATATATATATATATATATATATATATACATATATCAACTCCAGCGTTGCACTACCATGAAGAAAACTGTAAATCTACCAATATGCATTACACACTCTACACTTTCATTGCACACTTTTAATACCATACAAGCAAGAAGCACACACACCATACCACTAGAAAAATCACCACTTCAAAAACTAGCACGCACACATACCATCACCTACCTACTCTAATGCTCATCAAACTTCCATACAAAACATTTCTCTTCCAAACCTTTACACACTGAACACCTGCTTAAAGCTTGCATACATATCCACACATTGGCCGCCATATCCATATCCCACAGACCACTACATCTTAAAGTTACACTATACCATTCACAGCAACACTGCACCAAAACTAATACGGGTTTGGCATTCTCAGTTTCGTTATTTTGAATGGAATGTTTGGTAAACACCATACACGACATTTTCATCTGAATATAGTGCAATTCGAGATTATAAAGTAGATCCATATTTATAGACATATATATATATATATATATATATATATATATATATATATATATATATATATATATATATATATTTAAATGCTATAGGAGTTATCACTGCACACATTTTATCACATGATGAAATAGTGGTCTTTTCCATCACTGGTACAATTTGTCAGATTATGTAATGGTTGAAGTTCGTTATATTAACTGCTACATATATTACAAGGTATTTTTTCAAGTTTGTGTAATCCTGGAGTTAATATATTTAATTTCTGTGTGAGTGGGGATAGATTTTTTTTTATTTTGTTGGTTTTACTTTTCATAATTATTAAAGTAACTATTGGTTTACATTTGCATTTACTTTTTGTGATGATCTTAGTGGCAATAAAAGGTAATCTCCAGTGAGTTTGTTCCACTCACGGGTGATTATTCAGTACAAACTCATATATACACACACACACACACATGCACACACACACACACACACACACACACACACACACACACATACACACGCACACTCACAGATATAGTTTTATATATATATATATATATATATATATATATATATATATGTATGTAAATATATATATATATATATATATATATATATATATATATATATATATGTATGTATGTATATATATATGTATATATATATATATATATATATATATACATATATATATATATATATATATATATATAAATATATATATATATATATATATATATATATATATATATATATATATATACTATGGTTCCTATTAAATGATCGAAGATGCATTCTTTCGAATGCGTCTTGATCGAACTTGAAAGCACAAAAAGACAAAATAGTGAAATGGCATATAAGTGAATTCTATCCCCGGGAAAGAAATCGCTTGTCCGCTTCCCTTACTTTGCCATTTTTGTCACTGTAGTGTGATCTCAAAATTGGTATACTTAAGGGGGGGGTGAAGTCCCTCACTTTATGTAATGTTTTAATTTTTTTCTTTTTTTTGTGGAACAGCAATTTTTTTCCCTTGGAGTACATACATGGGTTCGATAAATTGTAAATACGTATTTAATGTTGGATAATTAGATTAAGGGCAGACCGGGGAAAAGGGTTGAATGACAGAATTCCAATACAATCCATTTTAAAGAATAGAAGTCTGTTCAAATAAATAGTATGGATTTTTATAGTTATGTTTTTATAAATGTTTTTTATGTAACAATGAATGTTTCAAGATATGCTGAATGTTATAATATTATGTTTTTGTTCTTCTTTCGGCTTTTCCCGGTTAGGGGTCACCACAGTGGAACTCTGATCTGCTAATGATTGCCAGTAGATTTTTACAGTGCCAGCTCAATGTCCAACCTTCAACGAAGGCACACACATTTACACATGTCTTTCAAATGCCACTCGACCGTGGGGAGGACATGCAGACTATACACAGAAGGCGCTCCAGCCGAGAATCGAACGAGAGAACCTCTTGCTGTGAGGTGACAATGCTACCACTGCACCACCACGGCTTATTGCTATATTATAATAGTACTTATAGGAATTTTTTATTTTTAGGAATAATTTTAAGGGACAGATGAGACGGTGGAGCATGTGTATATATGTAGTTGCTTGAGCAAATGTAATTTAAAGCATTGGACAGGCAAGGGCTAAACACTTGGAAGCTGGATATAATTGAGTAAGCTTGCTTATAGGTTCATGACTGTATGAACTGGTTTAAAAGAAGGTGTGTTAGAGTAAAGAATTTTTTATGAAGGTCTGAAGAAGTGGTGTTTCAGACCACGAAAGCGCTAACTATATTCACTGGTTTTACCAGTTATTTTACTATTAAACCTGCTTTTGGATATTTCAGCAATGGTCTGACTTTTTGTTGCTGTTGGCTGTTATGCTGGATGATGCTGTGTGTATAATTCTACTTGTCTGTTGCTTCAGCATCTCATTTACACAAGTGGCTGTTTGGACTTTGTGTGCCAATATAATTGCTTGTTTTACTGATGTCCATTAATGGTAATAATTTTTATTTGTGAGAACACTATTTGATTGAGTGATTTTTTTGAAATAACTGGTTAATTGATTTCTTATGTCATGTGACCAGTTAGTGGGAGTATAAATGGTTTGGGAGTGATGCATTTTATTGCTCTTTTTGAATTCACTCAGAAATGAATGAAAGCACTAAACAACAATAAATGTTCTTCTAATTTATGAGACAGTTGTCTGCATGGCATTTTATATATATATATATATATATATATATATATATATATATATATATATATATATATATATATATATATATAAATATATATAGGTGTATAATCAACACTGCAAACTGCATTCAACCGAGAGTGACACTGTCAAATTACCGTCTTCCAATGGGCAGTTATGTGTACCCAAATACATTGACTACACCACATTAAATGAGTAGTGTAGTTCAAGTATTTGAGTTTGGAGTTTTGAGTGGAGATCACGGTTTAGTTGAGGAACAGGGAATTAACCCATTTCCTCACTGTAGTGCAACCTCAGAGTTGGTATATACAGTTTGCAGAGGGTGGGGGGTACAGGGGGCTTCCCCCCTGCAATATAATAAAATAAATGTACCATTGACTATGGTATGTCATAGTGTGGTAAGTTGCACAGCATGGGTAACTGACGTCACCTCCTGCTATGTCGAGTGTTGTATTCAATTTTGACCTGGCCAGAATTTCGCTGTTCCGAATTCAGCATTTTGGGATGGCCATGTGACCAGTCAACAGATGCAGTTTCAAGGTTTATGTGTGTGTATATATATATATATATATATATATATATATATATGTGTGTGTGTGTGTGTGTGTGTGTGTGTGTGTGTGTGTGTGTGTGTGTGTGTGTGCGTGTGTGTGTTTATAGTAATGAACTTGACTTGTGCAGCAATGTCATAAAGGTTATGTGTTTAATGTCACAAAACAAATGACTTGATTGCAGCTAGAACACTAAAATAAAACCTGTTTTTCTAAGATAAGAAATGAATATTTTCATTGAATGTAGTTTTCCCAGTGCAATAACAAACATCACTTTAAGGAGAAGCAGATTGTCCTACTGAGTATAGATTATTTCCATTCACATACTGCGCCATCATGATCTTTCAGGTATGTCTATTCGTGATCATTAATATTGTGCACCTTGGTAGACAAAGCTTTTTGTATAGTGTTTGCACTTTGACTAATCTTGCTGCATTAAATGTTAGCAGATTATCATTCTTGTTATTTGTTATAATTATAGGTATTCAGTTTAGTGCCTCCAACAATATAACATCCAAGAATCATTTTCTTTTTGTGAAAAATTCAGGAGCTTGGACTACAACGCATTAGTCCAAACCAATAGATAACAGTCTATGTAACTATCTCCTTACCTGGTTAATGATTATGTGAAGATCTTCTGTGAAGTAAGCCTCAATGGAAAGTTCATCTGTGTAAAGCAGTTATTATTTGGTATATAACTGTCTGCTAAAATTAAATTTACTCATTAATCTATTCCAAAGTATTATAAAACTTAATGTCACAAAATATTAAGTACTACAACAGCACTATCAGGAAGTGCGCTTATAACATTTGTCACCAATAAATACGTTAACGAAAAAATGTTTCTTCTATGACATCTGCCATGAAATATCTAACTGATGATACATATAACCTGCAGTTAAATTTCTTCACAAAACACACACACACACACACACACACACACACACACACACACACACACACACACACACACACACACACACACACACACACACACACACACACACACACACACACACACACACACACACACACATACACAAATGTTAGTAGTTGGGAGACAGCATTATGTAAAATTGTATCAACTGAAACTGATTTTCAGACACAGAATCAAAAGTTTGTAATAATCAGACACACACGGGTCAGTGGTGCAACACTCAGCTTTGCCACAGAAACCTGTGGGTTCTGTTCTCCCACCAGGTAGCTGACTGTTGACATTCCAATACAGAATAAGGGATTTGCTGCTGTCCTGAGTGTGCCATTATTTAGATAAGATGTCAAACTATTGACCCATCTGCTTGACCTGGTAATATTTCAAGTAGATATAAAAGGTTGCACACCACCTATGGAAATGATTAGGGCTCCTTTATTAATATACACAAAGAACTCTTATTTACAAAATATTTACATATTTACAAATATTTAGAAATGTACAAACACAGAAATATACAAATATGTTTACACATATTAAGAATTTCCTTTACAATCATACTAAATTTTCTTCCCTATTAAACCTCCACTCCTTTTTCCATAACCACCATATGATTTTACTTAATATTGTTGCTAAAATCCATTAACCATTAAACATTAATTTCATTAATTCTTTCATTCCATATAGCCCATATAAGATAAAATAAAATGTTATCTGTTCTTTTAACATATTTACTTCTATTCATATAATATCCATATTTAACAATATCAATGTTTATTTTATTCACTTAATGTATATCTTCAAAAAATCTTCTTTACATACTTTTCCCAATAACATTTTACTCTTTTACATTTCAAAATCACCTGTTCCATAGTTTCTTCTTCTTAATAATGTAAAATATTATACTACTTTTCTTTTTATATGGCATATTTTCTTTTACTGGCAATTTATCTTTTACCGGTCTCCAAAAAATCCTAACATTCTACTTTCTCATTATACCATTTGTTTCTAATTTTTTTGCTTTAATTTTTCATTTGTTAGATTTTTTCCCTAGGCTTTGCATAGTAATATTTTATCATTATATTAATATACCATACTTTTCTATTTTTTTCTATGCCATCAATTTTTATTTTTCCACAAAAAAATTTTTGGTAACATTTTGTTTCTTTGTTTATACACTCGTTTTTTCTTTTACTGTTCTTTACCATACCCCAAAATTTATCATATCTATATTTAAGCAGTTTTACTACTAATCTCTCATCTTTTTCATTTAGACACTTTAAAACTTTATGCAAATTTAATGAAGCACCCTATACTACTTGGTTAAGTAACCATAAACCTCGTTCTTTTTAATTTACTTACAAAACTCCTATTTTTACTGGGTTTAATCTAAAAGCCCGTGTTAATGAAAAAATAATCTGCTATAATTCCTTTTCAAATATTGTTGGCAAGATAAATGCACTTGCTAAGTATGCTACTTTCTCATCACTAATGAATTTATCAAAAAAAGTCTTTTTTGAATGATAATTCATATGTTCTCCTAAAAAGACAAGTTTGTTTTATTTCTTCTATTGTTTTTCCTATTTAATTCTACTTATATCTTTATTCCCACATTTTATATCTAACACAGAAATTTAATTCATTGTAAAATATATACCCCCTATCTTTACTACATCACCTAAGCCTTTACTTTTCTTTACATGTAAAGCCACCCCATCACCTCTAGACATTAATTTGTACACATTATTAATTATTTTATCCAAATTTTTTTTTTATAATTATTATATCACTTGCTGATCTTAACAGAAGTAGAATTCTTAACCCTTCAGGTGTTATATACTCCACCTTCTTCATTTTGTAATTTATTTCACATACTGCCACATTAATAACTAGTGCAAAGAGTATACATCTCTTTGGACATTTATGCCTTACACCACTCTTCATATATACTTCTTGGCTTATTATATCAAGATGAGGAAGAAGCAGCACAAATTATGAAGCAAACGGAAAGATGAGAATGATGAAGATGTTAAAGCAATGGGAGCATTCAGAAACATGTTGTGTACTGCATCAAGCAAAATAATAGCGCAAGTGATGATGTACAGAAAGGGGGCAGATGTAAAATGATTGCATTAGCATAAAAACAGTACTATACATATCTTGTGCAAATGACTGCATTACTACTACATGACCAAGAATGCACATTTGGTAATGAGAACCATTGCATGTGCAAAATGGTAAAATCCAGCATGGCAGTTTAGCTCAGAACATATAACATTAGCACAAAGAGCTACAGTGGTCAGATTTTTGCCATCTTTTTTGGTGTACAGGTATACCACTTGTACTAAGATGCTAGGCAAAGTATCTGCTTAAGCTGGTAAGCATGTATTAGTGGCCATATTGGATGCCATCATGGGTGCTGGAACCATAGAGCTGCAAGACCTGTCAGGAAAAATTAATGAAGTGGAGTTTTCACGCTAATGTGGATTTGCACATAGAAGTTAAACTAACTAAACCAGCTGTTCTAATTTTCTTATTGCTATCTGTTACAGGGGTTATACTGCCGCTGTTCTGTTCGATGGTGCTGCCAGAGCCAGAGTCATGCCAGTAAAGAAGTTTTGTTGTTTTATTTGCAGGAGTTATACTGCTAGTGTGTGTGTGTGTGTCTGTGTGTGTGCGTGTGTGTGTGTGTGTGTGTGTGTGTGTGTGTGTGTGTGTGTGTGTGTGTGTGTGTGTGTGTGTGTACATGCATGTGTGTGTGTGTGTGTGTGTGTGTGTGTGTGTGTGTGTGTGTGTGTGTGTGTGTAAAATGCCTCAGTTGTGGTTAGTGTTACTCAGACTCAAACAAGAGCCTGAATTCTGTACCCATATCACCACTTCTGATTCAGGGAGTTGAGTCCATAGCTCTCTACTGTCCAGATTTTCACAGAATATTTGGCTCATGCTTTTGGTCTGTTCCTCTTAAAATTTGTGTTTTTCTGGCAAATCACTGAGAACTGAACTCACTAAATAATGATAGCTCTTTAAATTTCAGCCTTCCTATCTTCCAGGAAACACATGGTAACACAAAACACTTTATTTTAGCAACTTTCCAAGATTATGCAAGCAATAATTAAAATATGTCCCTGGTTTTGTGCCTTTGCTCCCCCCCAAATAAATTTTGGCTTTTTCCAGATTTCTTGTGCTGCGAAGTTGTGAGATTTAGTTCATCATCAGGTGGATTTTACAAGGAGCTGAGAGCTTAAGGGAATGAGAAGTTTAGTGCTGCTTATGCTAAGCCTGTTTGCATTGTTAGTATCACAACAGGTAGTATACTTGTTCTTGATGCAGAAGGATGTGGGTACTACTCCCACAGTATGCAGATGGATTGCTGATACTGTACTGTGTTGTACTTTAATGGGAGTCAATGCTGCAGTCCTGTGAATGTATGAAGCTGTTATCAGTTTGCCATCCATTCCCCACTGCAAAATTACTAGTATATCATTTTTAATGTACATAAGCAATTTATTTTTCAAGGGGCAACAGGTACTTTATTTGTAGGTGAAACAATGAAATATAAAGGTGTTTACTATCAGCAATCTCTTCATTAGTTACAGATCCCTTTAATGTGGAATTATTTAGATGATTTACTTCTGCAGAGATTTTGCATATTTACTGATATTGGCGGATTGTAATGACAGAAGTTTGAGTGGCCATTTATAGTTGGCATTTTCTGAAATGGGTAGTTTTGGTTCATGCATTTTGTTTCATTGCTTACTAGAAGACTGTTCCAAACTACAAATTTAAAAAGCATTTTAACTAGTGGTGCTGTATTATACAAGCAATATAATTTAATGCAATCAGGTTAACGCCATCAGCAAGGTAAATCAAAGAATGTATACATATATGCTTGCTCAGAGGATGCAGGAGATCAAAATAGGGGAAGAGACCAGTGACCAATGGTGTCCCCCACGGTTTGGTGCTGAGACTTTTTCTGTTTAGCAAATACATATCAAAAGTAAAAGAAAAGACCAAAGGGCTTTATGTGACTAAGCTTGAGATAACTGCAAGCTAGGAGCAGTTATTGAATCCACAAATGACTTAACCATCATGCAAGAAGGTTTATCTCAAACAATAACTGGTGCCAGAATCATGAATTTAAACTAAACACCAAGAAATACATTATCGTATCCCTTGGGAAGTCATCTACTCCAGGGAACTGCCAAACTGACAATGCCCCCTGAGAACTGACCCAATTATTTGGCATTTGGGAACTTATGTGTACAGTGACCTAACTTTTGACCAACATGTGCCCAGAGTCATAAGAAAGTATTTTTATATTGCACAGCTTATAAACAAATGGATTGTGACTAGATCTAGAGATGTTATTGTCCCCTTTTGCAAAGTCCTCATTAGGTCAATCATTTTGTATAATGCCTACTTTGGCATGTATCTGTCCAGATCCATGCAACAATTGGAATATACACAGAGGTACTTTACTAAAAGGGTACAAGTCCTAAACAATAGGTCTTGCATGGACCACCTCAAAGAACTATACTCAGTATCCTACAGAGTGCTTAGAGGTGACATGTCTGGCATACAAGCATCCTACAACCTAATACAGATGGACCTACTGAACATCAGCAAGTCAAATGGCATCAGAAATACTCAGTCCAGGTATCTAAACTGAATGTTGTGGAGAGATGGATATATATCCAGAATAGACTATCCATTCAAGTAAAACAAAGCTCATCCCTGTCCATATTCAAATACAACTTGGATCTAAGGATGGGTATAGAAAATGTACTCCAGGATTGCCCCTCTTGCCACTAATGGATAGAGGCAGCTTCTAAATGCTGCATCCCTTACATGGTTCCCCTCAAATTATCTATAGTGTAATCACATTTATTCTCACTAGGGCTAATATACAATTATCAGCCATGGGATAGGTAAGACCAATCAGGAAATGTTAATTCAAGCACCAAAATGGAAATTGGCTAAGCTTAAAATGTCCTCTAAATGAACCTACGTTGTGGTAGTAAATAGTTTTAAAAAATTGCCCTTTTTAGATCACTAAGTGCCTATGTCACCCCCCACCCCCAGTTGTCAACAGCTTCCAGCGTCTCTGGATGCCATTCTCACAGTGTTGCAGGTTGTCATCTACTTCATTATAGACAAGTCAATCAGTGGCTAATATACCATCAGATCTGCTGTAAATTGCGGACCGGAAGACATTCACCATCCTCACATGGAAACAAGGGAAATGCGTAGACTGTCTATCCAAGTGGATAGTAAGGTTCGTGTAGTGTATAGCAAATAAAGAGTAAAGCATGTCCTTTTAGTTACATGAGGAAAGAATGCAATCTAATTTTAGCAAAGATGTGAATCACATTAAAAATTTGGCAATCAACTTTGGTTTTAATTTTCTGAATTTTTTCTTGCTAGGGAGGGTGGTAAATAAAGGACAGAACAGATTTGCATATATTAAAGATCACATTTTATACTGTTTTATGACTTTATTGGTATATATAACATGGAATGTGGCAATTTAGATGTTTAGAGCACATGCATTCCATTATATTCTTTTCAGTGATATGGAGTTCTAGGACAAATCCAGTAAGAAAGAAAGTACATGCCAAGATAAGAAACACAAGAGTTTAGACATGAATTATATTATAAAACTTGTGAAGGTGTTTCTTACTAATTTATATATGGAAAGGAGATGTAGTTGATGAATTGAGAAGATTTATGGCTACTCTTTAAGAAAGGAGATGAGATGTTTAGTGGAAAGGGGCTAGAAGGAAGCAAATCTAATTTTCAAAAGTCTATAGTTGTAATTTGGAGTTTGAGGAATTTAAGAGCAAGATGACAGGAAGATGCATAAAACAGTTTGGAATATAGAAGATAAAGATTTAGAGTTTTTTAATGGGAAATAAGCTCTCTGCAAAATGTATTTAATGTTCAAAAGTGAAATAATTTCATTTTAAATAAAGGTTTGGAGGTTCATCTGGAAGTATTTCTGCATGGAATTAAGATTCAACTTACAATGTTTTATTTATGTTTTTATAAAAAACATACTGCAAGTCACTACTTTATTCAGTAAGTACCTTGGGATCTTTAATATCCACTTAAAACATCAAGATTCACTTAATACTTGCCACCTCAGAAGTGTGGTACCCAAAATGCTACCCCATGTTGTCAGTATTGGTACATGAAGTGCCAGTTGTAGGGATATAGCCCAACTCCTTCTGATCTCCCTAGCATCAAAGATAAGTCTGAAGGCTGTTAAGCCACTGACAGATGAACTGACAATCAATAAAATATCTGAAAAATCTATAAAATAGATAATTGCCTCACTTAGAATCTTGAATTATGCATTTTGTTACTGATAGCCATTGACAGTGTCCTACTACAGGTACTAGCAGTAGTAATCATTCCTAGATTAAATTAGTGTGAGAAAAATCAATATGAGGATTTCATTGGTAAAATGATTAATCCTTGTAATGTTCTAGACTTTGTAAAAACTGGAATGGTATAGAATATTTTTTTTCCAAAAGCTGCTTTCCAAGACAATATAAGATTCATATTATACACATGAAAACTAGCCTTGCATAGGAAGAAATCAAAAATGTTGCTGAGTGGCAGATCTTATATAATGTCTGTCAGATAGTCTTCAGTTTTAACAGTTGTTCTTTGCATCTGAGAAGAGATATGTACGAGGTTCATCTGTGAAGAGATTTGTGTGAGGATCTGACTTGAGGGGGCATGGCTGAGTATATATATATATATATATATATATATATATATATATATATATATATATATATATATTAAAGAGAACAAGCTTGTCGGCCAGTTTTGGTGGAATGGGTAGACTGTCAGTGTCAAACAACTGTTAATTTTACAAGGCAGGCACTCATTTCCTATGAAATTTGACAGGTCTGAATATCAGTAAGTGAGTGATGTCTTTGGGTCTGTAAGGTCTGCATTTATCTCATGTTCTAAAGAGGGGAAGCTAACACTCTCAATTCTCAGTGCTATGCAAAAGTTAAGAAACAGCCCAGCCTGTGTTTGTATCTCACTTTACTTATTAAAAAAAGTGAAAAGGAAGGAAGGATGGCTTTTATTTTGATATTAACTCTGTTAATTAATTAGTATGACCATAGCTGATGCAGTGGAGGCTGGTTTGGACTTTTGACTTGTTCTTGGTGGGAATTGCTGTCCAGTTTGCTGTCCCTTTCTGTGGGTTTTTTATTTATTATATCTTTATTCTTCAATGTTCAGAGTGTGCTCTTCCTTGGGTTTCTTTAGTATATAAGGGTTGAAGTAAGCTTTGATTTTGTCAGTTTGTTTCTGAACTGATGTTTGAAAAGGACAGAAGGAATGAGTGTCTTTCCCTTTCAAAGAGAGTGCATTGGTTCTAGGAGCCGGTGTTGATTGCATTATTATTTTTTTAAGTTTTATTATACTTAGGGGTCTAATTTATCTGTGTTCATAATCTCAGGTTAAGGGATTGTATGGGCTTAATCATTTCATTATAGGCATGAGCTTCTCTTGCCTTTGCTAATTTCTTGTTAGGTAGAAGTCACAATAATTCTTAAATGTCATCAGTATGATTCACTAACATCTTTGAAGTATAGACCGTATAAATTGTATACATTTCTAAAGTAAAAGAAGACTATAACTCTAATTATAATCATTAGAAATTAAATGTTATTATTCATGCTTGCTCCAAAGCCACTTGTTTTAGGAGGAAATAAAAAAAGAAAAGAAAAGATTTGAGTCAAAAGCGTGCTGCCGCTGAATATCACAGACAGCTGAGAGGTTGTAATCCTCATTGTTTTCTCAAGTTTTTCATGTAGTCAACAGCAAATGGAGGTGTATTGTCCAATACATGCAGGTTTTTCAGATAGTAAATGCTCAGGTATAAGTTATACTTTGCTTTTGGTTAACTAGATGGTGATGAACCTTGACCTTTTCCAAATCATCACATTCTATCTGAACAGTTGGTTGTCCCCTACAGAGCAAATGACAGGTCTATTTTGTCATAATTAAAAAAAAGTGAATCTTATTAAGGGGATCATTGTTATCTTATAAAGGGTAAGGTCACTGATATTTTTTTTTCTTTCAGGACTTGATGGTGGAATCCAGGTCAGATGGGATGTCATTATGTCTTAGGTTAAGGCTTTATCTGAATAAGTGACAGCATCAGACCACCAAACTGGGGCAAGAGATCTCATCTGTTACCAGCAGCAGATGAGGTGGCAAAGATATTTCGAACAGATAAATGTCCCAGGCATAAGAGAAGTAAGAAAATAGGAAACCTATTGGATGGTAGCCACCTTAATAGAGTAGCTGACTGTGGTCACAGGTAATACCTTCCTAGTAAGGAAGACTTGTGTTCAGGGCAGGCTGCAGGGATGCACTTTACTTTATGCAGGATTTGTCCAAAGGGGGTTAGGACTAAATTATCTTACTTGTTTATTGAGAACATTTTTAGACACCTGGAGCTCAGGTTAGAAGAAAGGTCCTCAAGTCTATTGATACAGACTGGTCTTTTCCATGTGTCCCAGTGATCAGTTAGAAGAGTTATGTTATTAGTAAAACTAGTTTGCTTGTTATTTCCTTTACCCTGGGAGCAGCCATCTTATCACACATTCCAGCCACATTAAATTATAACATTTTAAAAGGGGATAATGTTGACATCCTTTTTCTAGTAGTTGATGTAAGGGTTTCAGTACCTTTTGGATTCACATATAACAGGAAATAAAGACCTGGTGACTGCACTGGTGATGCTAGGAAAGAGACAACTAGGTAAAGCCAGATCTTGAAAATTGGGATAATTGGGTGTCTGGCATCATATCTTTTATGGGCATTACTGTGGAGAAGGTACATTGCCAATCTGTTCTACTTTTATCTTATTTTAAGTCCATTTAAAGAGTCACATCAGTTTAGAGGTGGTCTATCTTGGTTGTGGAATGACCACAAGTTTAAAAGCTAAAAGTTGTTGACCCTATCTTCAAATGGGAATAAAAGCATGTTGACATGTTGTTGGGGCACATGATAGACAAACCAAGACTTTAGGCACAAGAAATGTGGAAGAAGCCCAGCCCATAATAAATTTAAAGCTTGCCTGGCTTACAGTGGGTTATCTTCATTTTGGATTGGAAGACTCCTCCCTTGGAATCTGGTTCACTGGGTGTTGGTGCTGTAGTATGGAGTTTTTCCTTTTCATGGTTTAGAAAGGGACTTCATTTCAAAGCTCTTGACGGATATAGCATTTGGCACTTCCCATGAATGCTGAAGTGTTGGCAAATATTTTAGCAGTCTACCCCAACATCTCACAGAAGCAGGAGCTCATTCCTGAATTTACTGCTGTTTTTTTTCCTTTAAAAGTGAATTTCCTTCCTCAGTGGCAAAGCTGTTTGAACCCCCATTCAGTCTCCAGTAATGTTGAGGTTTGAAAGGATGATCTTGGCAAGGAGTTTGCAATGGGTAAGGTATTAAGTGAATTTCAGTCACCTCCATTTACAATTGTTCATATATCTCTTCTAGGTTTGGTCCTGAAGAGCACTCCTGTGCAATATTGGGTCATTCACCATTTGTTGTTTCCTGCTAGTTTTTACATTAGTGACAGCATTAGTAGGTCAGATTCCCAGGTAAAATACTTTACAATGGGGGATGCCATTGACATTATTTACAAGTCCCTTGATCCATGGTTGGCAAAGGCTAACACAGAGACAGCCTTTCAGCTACTCCTTATTCGATCAGAGGATTGACCACTTTTAGGAATGAATATAGATTTGTTTTTTATTTTGACACAGCCATACTGCTAGGAGCTTTGTGACCTGCTCCACTTTTGAGAAATTTAGACATGGCCTTAAAAAGTCAATTAGAGTCTTTCTGTGCCATTCTTCATGGCTTAAACAAAATAGTGATAAGATCTAAGCTGATAACTAGAGCCAATCAGATAATGTACATTCAAAATCCAAGTAATATATTTTTAATAGCTGTTGGAAGAGATAGTGCTAGCATTTAGGAAGTATTATGACGTATAATGAAGACAAAATGCAAGAAACAGATCAGACATTACTGCAGGCCTTTACTAAAGATAATATCAACCATACGTTGACTAAGGAAAATATTGATTCACCACTGAAACCGATATCAACTACAGAAATACTAAACATGCTTAAAAATAATCAAAAGAAAATAAAGTTCTTGGAAATTATGGCATTATTCCAATGATTTTTAAATGTTTTCCACTGAATAAAATTTATTTAGAATCAAAGCATGTTTCAGTTTTAATGTTTTGAATTCCAGGAAGTCTCTGTATGTCCCTCTTATTTTCTCCATGGTCAAACCAATAAAAAAGAGAAACTGCTACAGTCATTAGAAGCTAGAAAAATAAATATTTGCATCAAAGGTCAGATTAAAAGTCTCAGTAGGTGACATCTGGTAAACTGGGGACAATCTGACCTCTTTTCTAAACCATCATCTTTATGCAAACTGACACCTTTGCTAAATACCAGTTACAAAATATCTATATCCACCTTGATAGATTAGAAATAATATTACCTTCCATAAATCAGGATGAAGTAGGTTTCATAATCAATACACAGAAGCAGGATAATATTAAAAAAAAAATATTAGCATTAACAGAGTTTGCTGATGAAAAAATTGAAATGAATTGCTTGTTATAAGAAAAGGTATTGAGAAGTCATTTGTATCCTTGAGCTGAAACTATGGAATTTGAAGTTTGAGAAGTTTAAGAAGATGTTGGACTTATTTTTGTTGATACGAAATTATTAAATATGTTGCATGCAGGGTTATGTATGTCCTAGTGTTTATATGAAATTATTAAAATATGCTGCATAATAATTAAAAAAAACATGTATTAAGCAAGGAGTTTATTACAAAAAATAAGTAAAAAACTTGACCAGATTGTCATCTTTCTCCTCTTCCCATCACTATAGCCCTGGAACTGGAACTTTGAATAATTTCTATACGACAGAATAATTTTAGAGAAAACTTTAAAATAATTGATAACTTAAATAAGAATAATGTAGTGCAATGAGTGCTGCAATTACTCTCTGTAATCAGGCAAAAGGGACTTGTTAAGCATCTTCCTGACATCAGAAAGGTGCTTAACAAGCTATTGTTAAGCACCTTCACCACTGCTAAGCTCTAGTCTTCCCTAGAGTGTTAAATGCAGTCCTTCAACAGAACATATTTATTTAGCTTGAATTAAATTTTTGTATGTTTTAAAGTTCTTTCTGTTTCTTACTGTTTTATGAAGGTCACTATCTATGTGGCAATGTCTTACAGCCTTAAAACTCATAAATACCCATTACTTCTACGTATTGTTCTCAAACTTTTGTAGTACACAGGAATAAGTTAAGCTTCATGCACTACAAAGAATTATGACTGAGTTTTTCCCATCATAATCCTTCCTTATTATGTGTTACTGATATGGACGTCAAGATTCACTTCTCATTTAGCTCAAGATGTGAATTTATGACATCCATATCTCAAACATGTAACAAGCTGGTTATGATCCAAAACCCAGTCATAATCATCTGTGCTATTTGCAGATGAAATATTACTGACTATAACAAATACTAATACTTTTTTGTTACATCTGCACACCTCTGTAACATTTTTGAGTAAATCACAAGTCTTACATTTAAAGTAAAAGAAACAAAATCTTAAAGAAATAAAATTGAAGTGCTTCCAATCCTTAATGAATCATTATACGTATAACTGGAATTATAAACATGTTAAATACTTAGGGATATTTTGTTAAAACTGTACTCAATAATTCAAATTAGCAATAAAAAAAAGTTATAAATTTGAATGAAATTATTTCAAATTTTATTAACCATTTTTTCTTTCAAAGACAGATTAATTAAATATACGAGTATAAAACACAGGTGAACCAGAGCAAAAACGGCTGTAGCAGTTCTATTGCAGTAAAGTAATCACCAGTCCAAAGTAAAAAATCCAACTTCTTCTTTATTCCAACAAATAAAACAGAGGCGCTTTCACGTATCCTTGATACGCTTCATCAGATTTCATTCTAAATTAAAGCAGCTCAACTTAAATAGTGCTCTACAATCCTTCATTGCACCATTTATCTAATTAATTAACAAACATTTTTCCTTAATAAAGGAGTATAATTTACTCTTAAAGTCATACTCAGAGCTCAGTGCAGTTAACATTCATCCTATGATATTAAGTCTATCATTTTGTACACATATAAAAGTGTCTTCTAAAAGATCAAGCTGCATTATGTATTCATTAAAAAATAGCACACTTAAAAGCAGTAGCTGCATACTGTAAAATCAAGTAATAAGAGATATATAGAATATGTATATGTATATCTTAAATGTGGAGAAAGAAATATAGCAATCTAACATAGATATATTAATGGTCCCTAAACAAATGCTTAGATAGTATATTCAAACACCTAATTATCTATGTAAAAGTCGTGTTTTATGTCTAAATGTTTAGTATACCACATAGGCAAACATTTATCACTTTCTCCATAGCAGTTCATATATCAAACCAATAAATAAATAAATAAATACACAAATACATGAATAAGTAAAAAAATATATAAATAAATATATATATATATATATATATATATATATATATATATATATATGACCAAGGACATGTTTATATCAAAAATCATAAAAAATCTTAAAGAAATAAAATTGAAGTGCTTCCAATCCTTAATGAATCATTATACATATAACTGGAATTATAAACATGTTAAATACTTAGGGATATTTTGTTAAAACTGTACTCAATAATTCAAATTAGCAATAAAAAAAAGTTATAAATTTGAATGAAATTATTTCAAATTTTATTAACCATTTTTTCTTTCAAAGACAGATTAATTAAATATACTATTACCTAAAATGTTCTATATAATATATACTGTAGCTTTAATTTCAAATAAAACTAACTTAAGTTGCTAAACAAACTTTTCTTAAACTTCTTATGGCTCCTGGATAGGCCAAGAATAATAACAAAAATCACATTACAATGTGAAAAGAAGCTTCCATTTTAAAGGCTGTAGCTCAGTGGATTGATATAATATATACATATATATATCAAAATGGAATGATATAAGTAGGAGATTATGCTATAACAAAATCATTGAAGTTACTCATTGATATATAAATGATGTAATGAATGTCTTCAACTTTATTGTACAGAGATCCATCGACTCAGGGAATATTACTTCTGTACTACTACTAGACCTGCCGAAGGCTTTTGATACAATAGCACACAAAAAACTTCTACAACACCTTTCTAATTTCAGCTGCCACCCACCCACCAGTGGTTTAATAGCTACCTTACTAACAGGCAAAAATGCTTAAAATGGCAAAATATCTTATCAGAATACCAGACCAACCAAACTGGAGTACCACAAGGGTCCATACTTGGACCTTTACTCTTTAACATATTTACTAGTAACCTTTGCACTGCTTCTCCTCTTAGCTCTATCATCCAATATGCAGATGATACTACCGTCATCTCTTCCTCAAATAGCCTACAACACCTCCAACAAATAACCCAAGATACATTCACCAGAATCGAAGCCTGGTTAACTGAATCAGAACTACTCCTTAATGTCAAAAAGAAACAAAGCTTCTACTCTTCGCAGCAAAACCCCTCTCACCTGACTCTCACTTTCATATTTTCTCCCAAAGCAACACAGACATTGAAATCATATCCCATGCTAAACTATTAGGTATCACCATTGACAATAAACTTAGATTTGAACACCATATTGGTAATGCCATTAAAAAAGCACTGCAAATTAGTAGCCCTATGCAGACATAAACATTTCATGGACAGCAATATCAAAAAGTTCTCAACACCACATAATTGCTACCCTCCCTATTATATGGTGCCAGCATTTTACTAACCTGCACGTATCTCTACATAATAACCTCAAGTCCTGCTACCATAAAATTACCAAATTTGCCACAGGTAGCTCATACTGCTCACATTACTGCCAAGCCTTAAAAGAATTAAACTGGCTGGAATTTCCACATCACCTTAACCTCATTCAACTGTCCATAGCACATAAAATTTTCTATAATCCAAACAACTGCCCTGCACTTAAGAACATGTTAATGCCCTATAGCCCCACCAGAACCCTTCACTCTGTAAATAAACAACTCATAACTTTTCATGTAGCAGACAAAAGAGCCGGACTCTGCCTTTACTCATATACTGTTGCTAAACTATGGAACTTACTTCCAACCAACATAAACACCATTAGCAGCTTCAGCAAATTTAAACTCATCCTAAAGAACTACCTACTAAATATTAAAATCTGCCACTGCATCTATCCAAATAGATAAACATCTTACTCTCCTTGAGTCTTCCTCTAGCTTACCCCAATCTTTACCCATCAAAATCAGTAGGAAACTCTTTTTGATCTATAAGTTATTTTAAACAACTTTGTTCTTACGATAAATCTCACTAACCTTAATTATCATTTTAACCCCTCACCCCTTTAAAACTACCCCACTAGTGATTTTTCATTCCTTTTATTAATTCTTTCAGACTAACACTACCCCTCTAATGATCTTTCCCTTTCTTAACTTTCAAACTATTTCAATATTTACAAAAAAGGTATGTGTGTGTGTGTGTGTGTGTGTGTGTGTGTGTGTGTGTGTGTGTGTGTGTGTGTGTGCGTGTGTGCGTGTGTGTGTGTGTGTGTGTGTGTGTGTGTGTGTGTGTGCGTGTGTGTGTGTGTGTGTGTGTGTGTGTGTGTGTGTGTGTGTGTGTGTGTGTGTGTGTGTGTGTGTGTGTGTATTATAAATGACTCTGTTTTTCTCTCTGATATTGTAACTTCCTACAATTTATTAGTCTGTTTCTCATTTTGTTATATTTTACTGTATTGTACTGTAATTTCTGTAAATTCTATAAATTCTTGTAAAATCCTCTTCAGTCATAATGTATTTGTGGAGCTTTTCTTCCCGGGCCTCAGCTGAAAATGCGCTCCTGTCCCAATCAGACTTACCCAGTCAACAAATTTCAATACATAAATAAATAATTTAAGCAATTTTTAGTTTCCATTCCTAACCTTAAAAAAATTTAATTACATAAATATAATACTGAAAATTAAAAAAACTGTCTTTAGAAATACGAAATTAAAACATGTAAAATGTCTGTATTCCCATATTGCTTAAGAGCTGGTTTTAAACAAAGCATTAATACTAATAAAATAGAGGAGAGGATTTTTATTTTGTTCTTATTGTCTTGAAAATGCAGTATTATTACCATTGAAAAGTATTGTTAGAAAATTTAATATAGATGAGAGGAACTGGATATTTTTTCAAAGTGTCAGACAATTTGTATTATATAGCAATGGTTGAATGACAATGGGAAAACTAAAGATGTGTTCAAATGTATAAAATGCTTAACTGTGGTGTTATCTTAGCAAAAATAATCTAAATCAATATTATCACGTCTGTAAAATACCCTTTGTGTATAGTGTCTTGTGTACTTCATAGTAAAGCTAAAGGAGTTTTAACCCTTCCTTTAACCCTTCAGAACTACAAAACATTTATTCATATATATATATATATATATATATATATATATATATATATATATATGTATATATATATATATATATAAAGGACTGCATTTTCTTTTCTGAAAATTTACACCTCATATCTTTACATTTCATATTTAAATAAAGCAGGTTTATGTAAAACACCAACTGACAATGTATTTTCTTAAGAATATCACCAAATATTTGAATTTTGAATGAATTTCCAGACATTTGTTCATTCTGTATAGTCTGATTCCTTTAAAATAACTAAACATTTGGCATTCTTTAATACTCCCAATCCCATTATGTGTTAGGATGGACTAGCCACTTCTGCTTTGTTATTGTATCAGGATTTGTTAGTAAAACAGTAGCATGGATTAATAAGCCTAATCCACTCTCATTTTCTGAACTGGTAAACATAACCACCATAATTTGTGGGAAGTTAACAGTTTATGGATGACAGGCTTTTGTTGTGAGGTATAAATCCTGACTCAAAATTGCCTTTACTTTTGGTGAAATATAATAAAGATAATCCATGAATTCATGTTTATGGTATAAAATATGAACTTTTGAATATGTCATAAAAATCTTATCAGTTAAAGTTTTTGTAGTATAATGCCAGTGGCAGAGATACACCTTGTAAATAGTGTAAATAGTTTAGATAGTTTAAGGGGGTATTTTAATTTCAGTATTTATTGAAGCAAAATAATAAAGTCATATTATGATGTGTGATTGTCTTAACTGTATTCGTGTGTATAAATATATTGGATGGGAGTGTTATTTTTATTTATTGTATAGTCGGCCAAAAACAGTTTTGCGTGTCCATTGATAGAAAGGGACGTATATTGAGCAAAACTTGTATTTTGATGAAATCTATGCTTGAATAATTTTTGTCTTAAGTCTATGACTGAGATTACAAAAAGAATAGAATAATAGAATGATGCTTTATACAAGTTTGGTGAGAGGTGATTCATAGTCGTGGTCTGATACAGAGACACCAGTAACACCGTTGCTTAGCTTGGCAAAATTAAGCAGTCAGCATCATATACTGGTGACCATATAATTTTATGGAAATGGACAACATTATGCTTATAAGCGCAAATATGAATTCAGATTAGGAAATTAGGATAGTACTTGTCTATACGCATGGGGGAGTGATTTAGAAATACATAAAAAAATTGCACAATTAGCCTTAGTGGCCCACTAATTTGTACACCATCATTTCCTGGAGAACAGAGATGGAGACCATGCTAAAATCTGAGGAGTGACAACTGTATTAGCAGAGCAGCATATGCAAGAGGCCAATCTCTCAGCTACTGCCCATGACAATATGCATTGTCGCCTTCCATGTTACTAAGGAATTTGACCACATCTAATATATCATATACTGGTGACCATATCATTTTATGGAAATGGACAACATTATGCTTATAAGAACAAATATGAAAAATCTTGATGAGTGGATGGGAAATAGGAAATACACCCCGGGTATCATTTCTGTGTGTCTGCTCGACAGTGGCACAGGAAAATAACTTTCTTGGGTGGCGTAAGCCAGGGAACCTTGTTGGCTAGGCTTATATAGGCCATTGGGCCGATAGCCTAGTACCTACCTATGAACCTATGAACCCATATACCATCACCTCCATAACAGAAACTTACTATTGTATGGACAGAGACCCAATTCAGAAGCTTGTAGGAATGGCCATTCTCGTGTGGAATCCCATGGAATGCACAGAATACCAATATCTGTGAGCAATAAGGTACGTGTATCACTGACTACCAGGGATTTCCACTGACCACCAGCAGACACAGCAGGCATATCACATCATCAGCCTCACAAATAGTATGTATTCCCTTGCTGTTGGGCAGCATCACATGTTTCTCTATTTGTGGAGCTTTTCTTCCCATGCCACCACTGAAAAGGGGCTCTGTCCAGATGGACCAACCTGGAAAACAAAAGTAAATAAATAAAAAAATCAAGTGGAAGAGCATATGTGATACTGAAGTATATCAGAGGACAGAAACATCTCTGTATTGGTAGTCTATGAAATGGTCAGTTTCCCTAAGATTCTAAGGACCACTGATTGTACCTACATCACCATCTAGGTCCCACTTCATCCACACAGTACCAGTACATTAGCTGGAAGGATTTTCACTCCATCAGCTCCCAGGTGTTGTGAAACACACAGAGTATTATATGCCATGTACAGTCAATGTTGCCTTCCTTAATATTTCTCAAATGCTCCTGCAGCCTTACTGTAAACTTTCTTTCTCTCACTAATATGATAAAAGTTGCACAAACAACCTACTCAGAATCACAAGTAAAATTGTCCTGTACTTTTAACGTAACATAGTCAGTACATTTACATTGACATTCAACATCTTTGCAGTGATTACACATGCCACGTGGCGTGGCACCACTAGATGTCACCTTCCCACAAATATTTTTTGATGAAAAATCATAAATATAATAACTGTGATGAAAAATTGTGAATATAGTAACTGTGTATAAGCATATCAGACAAGGCTTGTCTTCCTCTAGGTGCAATGTTGGTGGAAAAATAACCTTTAGTTAGATGCTAATTATTTAGTAAAAAAATAACAATATATTTTTGTTAACTGCACAAACCTCTCAGAAACTGTATTATATATGTAAATTAATTATACAGATGCCCTGCTCTCTAAAGAATCACCTTTATTAATGCCTAACATAATAAACAGGTAGATTTATCTCAGGCTTGTATATTGCTTTAAATTACACAGATTATTCGCACAAAATCTGTATAATATATGTTACTCTACAGAGCCAGTATTTGCCTTTTAAAGTTTAATATACTTGCACATAAAGGTTTAAACAAAGAAATGAACAGGAAATAATGACTTAGTTCATTTTTTTTCATGTATTTGCAGTTTTGCTTGGTCATCATTTTGCATTTAATGTTTGTTTTTTTAATATCCCTTTGATGACTTTGCCAGAATAATACTCGACTGGTTATATTACTGAATGAATAAAAACTAAAAGACAGTTCAGACAAAATAAAAGCAACATTTATTGTGCCACTAAAGTGAAAGATAAGAGTTTTCAAGAGCTATAGACTTCACCAGATCAATGTTAATGCCAAGTAAACATTCCGGTATTTTAAATACAAAGTAGCTTTCCACCTCTAAGCTCAAAATTATGAAGCACTTGTCAGTCAGTTTGTGGTCAGGCTGGGGGAGGCATCAGTTTCAGTCTGAGACAGGGGTGGTTTTGGTAGACAAGCAACAAATTTTAAAGGTCAATAGAACAGATTCTGGGACCTGAATTTGGAGAAGAAAAAAGTATGCATATGGGTTGGGGTGAGGAAGCGTTCAGTTTTTGACCATCAGATGAAGTGGACAAGAAAAAGGACCATCTGGGAAACTGCACAAATTATGTATCTCTATGTGGAGGTCATAGTGTGATGAACCTTATTGAACAGTATTGTGTTTATAATATTAAACTCACATTACCTGTTGGGATGCTGGAGCATGTAGTCAGTGATAAACTGAATTAAAATTGCATAAAGTACTAATTATGTAAGCAAACTATGTGAAATGAAGATAATAACAAATATCTGCAAATCTTTCCAACATGTGCAAAAAATCATAGTGTGTGTGTGTGTGTGTGTGTGTGTGTGTGTGTGTGTGTGTGTGTGTGTGTGTGTGTGTGTGTGTGTGTGTGTGTGTGCATATATATATAGGTTCATAGGTTCATACTAGGCTATCTGCCCTAGGGCATTTATAAGCCTAGCCAGAATGTGTTTGGCTTTTGCCACCCATTTTAAATTTATTTTGCTATGCCCTTTTTCGAGGTTAGTATACTGTACCTCTGTCTAACAGTTACACAGAAGTGATACCCGGGGTAAACCTACGATCTCCCATCCACTCATCAAGATTCCTCTTGAATAGAGACAATGAGGGACTCTGCCTAACCTGGACTGGGATTTTATTCCAGAGTGAAGGGAGCCTCTGGGTTATGAATCTGTCCCTCCAGCATATCCTATTTATTTCAGTGCTGAGATTCAAGATTCTCGAGTGCGTAGCTCGATGGGATTTGGATTTTCTGAGGTGCAGCATGTCCATTAATTCCGGGTTGGACATGGCTTTATACGTCAGGCAGAGATCGCCTCTGAACAGGTGATATGCCACTGAGTAGAGCTGGAGTTTCTTTAACCGGGCAGCATATGGCATCTGTTTGAGCCCTTTGATCCTCTTGGTGAGGTACTTTTGGGGTCTTTCCAGTTGCTGCAGGTGTCTGATAAGGTACATCCCAAAAGGGGCATTGTACTCAATTATGGGCCTGATGAGGGATGAGTAAAGAGGCACGATGACCTCCCTGATCTAGATGTGAATCCCTTCATGATTAGGTGGGCTATATAAAATGTTTTCTAACCACTTTGGCCACGTGGTTGTCAAATGAGAGATTGCTATCAACTTGGGTCCCCAGGTCCCTAATTACTTCTTCTGTACTTAATGGATTACCACCTATGTGGTAATTTGTGGGCACTTTGTTTTTGCCAAAGGGGGTGACTATATACTTTTTGGCATTTAGCTTGAGGCCATGGCTCTGGCACCAGTTGTCTGTTTCTATGAGGCCCTTTTGGAGGATGCTAGTGTCGGCTGGAGAGTCGATTATGGCGCCCAGTTTGCAGTCATCTGCGAACTTGGTCAGCCACAGTCCTTCCGTGTTGGCCTGTACCTCCGAGAAATATATACCGAACAAGAGAGGTCCCAGGACTGAGCCTTGTGGGACACCACTTGTAACTGGTTTGGAGTCTGACATGGCTCCAGCCATTCTAACCATGTGGGTTCTGTCCTTGAGCCAGTTTGCAATCCATCTAGTGACATAGGGGTTTATATTTAAGCTGGTGAGCTTATCTATAATGCCGAGTGGGGTATTGTATCGAAGGCTTTTGCAAGGTCCAGGTAGGCTGTGTGGACCACCTTCCCTCGTCAATGGCCTTGGTGACTGTTTCAAAGAAATCAACCAGGTTTAAGAGGCAGGATCTGCCCTTAACAAAGCCGAACTGGGTAGGATCCAGTGTCTGTGGGTCCCCAATATCTTTATTTATGAGGTCCATGATGATCCTTTCCATAGCTTTGCAGACCAAGCTAGTCAGGCTTATTGGGCGATAGTTTCCAGGATCCGTTGAGGCACCACCTTTATGGAGAGGGACCACTGTTGCTGTATGCCACTCTTTGGGCACATATCCTGTAGTAAGGCTGAGACTGAACAGTAGTTATATGTTTGGGTTTAGCTCTTCTTGGAGTTCATGTAGGACACAGCCCGGGACACCGTCTGGTCCCATTGATGCTGTGTTTTTTGCTTTGGAGAGGCGGCTCTTACCTGAGCATCTGAGATGTCAGGGGGGCAGCACTCTGCTGGGATAGATATTTGCCCTTTTGGTGGGGAGGGGGGGAGTTTGTGCTGAACCTGTCAGCTAGGATGTTGGCAATGTCTGTGGGTTCAGTGTATTTTTTGTCATTTTGGACTAATTCTGAGCATATCTGGGAATTACCACCCAGGTTCCTAACATAACTAAAGAAAGCCTTGTGATTATCCTTAGTGTCCTGTGCAATTTTTCTCTCGAAGCTGGCCTTAGACAATTTTATGAGTGCCCGTAGTTTTTTGCTAATACTGATCAGTGATGCCTTCCGATTTTGGGATTTTGCTCTATCATTTAGTAGCTTCCTCCTTCTATTGTATAGTTTGTTTATGGCTGGGGTCCACCAGACAAGACGTCTGCCTTTGGAGGATTGGGTCTTGGTTTTATTTGGGATCGCATGATCCATGCACTCCTGAAGGTGTTCATAGAATGCGTTTATAAAGGATTCTGCGGTCTGGGCCGTATTTTCCACAGGCCCAGGGGCTTTGAAGGATTCCATCTCAGTTTTGAGGAGTGTGAAATTTGCTTTAGAGAAGTTTTCACTGTGGTTTTCTGGGCAGGGGGTGGGGTCGGGATGTGAATATCCAGTGAGATTAGTTTATGGTCTGATCTTACCAGTGAGGGATACACTTCTGGTCTGGAGCATAGAGTCCCCATGTTGGTGATGATCAGGTCCAGTATGTTTTCCCCTCTTGTGGGAGTGGTAACAAGTTGTTCCATAGCATTTGAGTTTATAAATTCTAGGAATCTTTGGGCTAGGGTGTTGGAGTTAGAGTAATGCTCCCAGTCTATGTTTGGGTAGTTGAAGTCACCCAATATAATGGTGTTTGGAGAGACCTTCATATTTTCCAGTGTTCTCAGGAAGGCCAAGTGGGGTTCCTGGGTTTGGGAGGGTGGTCTGTAGCAGGCTATAAACTGGAAGGCAGTTTTACCCACTGTTAGTTGCACATGGATAGTCTCTGATGCTTCGTGCTTTGCCACCAACCTGGAGGTGTGGGTATCTTTGATGAATATCGATACTCCCCTCCTTTTGTGGTTCGATCCAAGTTTTGGGGCGAAAAGCATGGTATGAGGTATAACCTGGTAGTGCTGGGGTGCTCTCAGGAGCCCTGAACCAGGTTTCTGTTACTGCACAGATATCGATGTTCTCCATGCTAAGGAGAGTTTCAGTGCATGCATCTTGAGGTTTAGACTTCTGGCATTGAGTAGCATTACTCTTAGTTTCTTATCCCTTGTGATACCTATGGAGGTGGGTTTGTCTTTTGAGCCTTGCCTAAAAAGGCACTATGGGGGTAGCAAGAGCCTTTGCCAATATCCGAAAGCCCAGGGTGACAGGTGCAAGCCGTCCCTAGCAAGCATCGTGGCTTGTCGAGCATATCATCCCAAGCTGACAGGCATTGGATCCCCTTTGAATGACACCAGTACTTAAGCCAATTGTTGAAATTGATCATCTTGTCTTCATACTGTGGCATCATTCTTGGTGAGGGTAAGATGCTACTCAAGGTCAGGGTCATACCGGCCTGGGCTACATGCTCAGAGAGCTCCTTTATGTCTCTTTTCATGTAGTCCAGGGAGGTACGTCTCAGGTCATTCACACCAGCATGGAGAATGACTGAGTCATATTTGTACTTGCCTTGGAGTGACCTGAGTGCTTGTGTTATGTGGCGGATCCTACCACCCGACAGGCTGCTCACCGTGACCCTCTCCTTGTTCAGCCTGGTGAGTGGGACGTCGGTGTGCCTGACGATAGAGTCACTTATTGCAAGTGTATCAGGTGTGTTGTTTAGTCTTAAGGGCTGTGACTGGCACACTGGCTTTGTGAGATATGTGTTGCACGTGTTTTGTTTTGGGGTAGCGGTTGCTTGGGTGTCTGCTTTGGAGGTCTCTGCTGCTTAGGCAGATCTTTATTTAGAGCCTCCGAGTATGTTTTTGTGTGATTATGTGTTTGGTTTGCTGTCGTGGTAGGTCTATGTGAGACTGGAATTGTAGTGAGTGTGATTTCCTTCTCCTCCTGACTGGTTATGCCAGTACTGAGTTGAGAGAGCTTAGCCTCCAGTTTGGCTATATGGTTGCATCTCTCACATGGGTTGGAATTTGTTGGGAGGAGGAGAGGGTTGTCTGTGTACATGAGGCAGTTGTAACATTGCCTCAAGATTCCCAGATTCACCAGCTGGACCGGAGAGGAGATTGACAACTGACCTTTGGACATGCTAGAATAATATTGGGAATTCCTTAATAATTGAAAACAAGGGCCAGTGGGGAGTGAGGATGTAGTGCTTTTAATTTTTAGTGCTGACTTATATAATTGCTTTAGTGAGCAAGTGCCAGGTAACTTAAGTGCAATGTGTTACAGGTAACTTAAATGCAAAAATGACAAACAGTAACTTTCTTTCAAGTGAAACAAGGAAATAAGTACAGTAAGCAATGCAGATATCACTAGTTGTCCACAGAAGCGCTGAGAAGCCGCGTATTAGGTGCAATTAGCGTTCCAGGGAAATAACAAGTAAACAAACAACAAGCATATAAACAAAGCTAGATTCAGCAGGCCTGGATCTAGTCTATGCTACAGCAAACAAGATGTACCAATTTCAGTAAGATACAGTTCAAATATTCAGGCACTATAAACCTTTAACCAGAAATTCCCAGCTCAGAAGGGCAGAGTCCAGCCTCTTCTCCCGCAAGACTGCAGACCACAAACCTCCTTAATGTAAAATAACTGGCCTGAAGCCCAAGTGCTTAAACCAGAACTAATACACTTTAAGAATAACAGACACTGGGCTCTCAATCAGCAGTTCCCAACTTAGAAGGATGAAAGCTACCTGTCCTGCTACCACAGTGCATGCCACAAACCTTCCTAATGTAAAACAACTGGTCTGAAGCCCAAGTGCTTAATCCAAAAGACTTAGAATGATAGCTACGCTTTAATCAAGTTACTACCAAGCAGTA
>NC_056725.1:484381588-484544088 GCF_019279795.1 Protopterus annectens | reverse complement strand
TATACAAAAACCACAATCCATCTCAAGTTAATGGTTCACCTGCTTAAAACAAATGCATTGTAAACCAACTAGGGTTAATGACTGAGTGCCATGGTACCTTTTTCAGAACTACATCATTATTTGGGGGGTGTAGATTTCCTCCACTACTCACTATAAATACTGGATCCCAATATCATGTGTCTCCCTCAATTTTCTTAAAAAAATTGAAGTTCCATAGAAGATGCAAATCAGTCTAAGTTTTGCTTCTTGAGTCCTTTCTTTAGTTGACCCGTCTAGCATACCTCTAACCAAATTACTTCTCGGTACTATATGAAAGAATTATCTCCCAAGTCTGTCACCTAATGCCACAAGACCACTTGGTCCATTCAACATTACACATGTCCTACACAAACCAAGAAAGTGAAGCGCTGATATTGAAACACAGCCAATGAAGCCAACAGAAAATGAAGTTAACATAAGGTAAGACTGGGAGGTAGGGACAGACTTTCGAAAGCACAGCGCAGGCATACACAAATGCTCTGCATTGGGTTGATCCCCTTACTAACATTGATTTCATGAAAGCCTTTTAAGCAGTGAGTGGTAGGTCCATTAATCACTGGATATACCTGACATTGTTGCCTGGTGTGCTGTATAGTGTCCTGCAATGATACACTAAAATGCAATGTTTGGACCTAAGAAATGTCCTCTAAATCTTCTAACAATGTTCCCTTTCTGCCACCGAAAAACAGATACCTGGTGAAAGCTATTACTGCTCCACTGACAAAGTACTTATAAAGGACTAAATACACTGCAAGGCCTGATGTACTTATTTCCCACACATGTAGTCCAACATTCCCTTGTCAACTTCTCGGGTGGTATTATTTAATCTTTTTTATTTCTCTGAAAGTTATTGTTTGCATCAAGTCTTTGTCTGGACCCAAGGAGTAAACACTGCACAGTGGCAAATGAGAGATACTGTAATAAATTGCATAAACTGCCCTACTAAGTCAATTCAGGGTTAAACAGTACACTGGAAGGGATGGCATTAATGAGAAATAAAAGGGGTGGCAAATCCAACAGCATATCTTGCTGAATTTCTGATCTCACTCAGTGATACCTCTTGACTACTGTGATTTAGACAAAGTGCTATGATTTTGGCTCTGAAATTTAACTTTATTCCTTCTAAATTTATTGATATTTCTCATGAAGTGAGGCCTGTTCATGGGCACATATGTTATTAAATAAATAAACAATGCCTATACAATGACTTCTACCACTAACTATATAGCATCTAATAATAAAATACCTTCTGTTGTGAAAAATAAAGTACTCCTCATTCTGAACCTTTGCTATGAATTTTAAAGGCCAGTGCTATGATTTTTAGTTCTTGGAGGTTGAGAAGTATTCAACCAGTGCTGTGACCAAAGGCAAATAAATCACCAGCCTCTGAGAGAGTGCCCTATCCTAGTTACAAAACTAATAATAAATAATAAGTATATAAGTACATTCACATCCCAGTTCTGATATCACATATTACCTAATAAGGCTGCTATACCTTCCAAAAACAAATAAGAAGAATTAAATCCCCCAGAAAATCCACATCAAAAATTGTCTTTATGGTAACCACAGACCCACCAATGCAGGCATCATGCTGTAACAGATTCAAGGACAACCTTGTTCCCAAGCTGGTCATACTCATATCTCGCTAAAAAAGAAACAAAAAAAAAGCTTCATGCAAATAGCTACCAAACTATTCCAGCAGACAATAATTATCAAGAACTATAAAGTGATTGGACAGAAGGAAAGACGTGGGAAACTCACTTTGTGTCCTTTAATATACATACATACAAATATATGTGTATATGGATCCACAATGTAAATTCAAATTTCAAATGTAATATTGTTCAATATCTGCAGTTTGAAAAATCAGACAAAAAAAAAACAAAGATCAAAGAAGGAAAAATGTATTTCCTTGGATCACTAAAACTGAAATGTTACAACAAAATTCAGTCCCCCCTACACAGCATTACCAATGCCTGCTAACTCTAACTGTGTCCCTGGCCCTGAGACTAACCTAGTATGTTACCATACAAAACCCCTTACAAATACTCAGACAGTTCTGGATGTCCACCACAAATATACTCACAAATGTCTTGCATTACATCTGTCTCCTTACCTAACCTTTACTCTAACCCTAGCCAGTAACACTCACACATATTCACCTCACACACATATACATCATGCAGTCTATCAGCTTCCTTAGCCTTTACTTTAACGTTAACGTCAAAATACTTGCACACAGACAGACTCATATCCTCTTTTATGATGTGACATGCACACAATAGCATAGGCACTCATACAAATATCTACTCAATCAAACATATACTCTGTTGAGAAAATTGAGTATATAAATATGCATATTTATTTGTGTGTGTGTTTGTGTGTGTATATTTTAGTATATCTTAAATTTATAGAATAAACAGCATGCGTCTCTGCTTTCTGGTCTGTCTGCAAACTGTCCCACTATCCATCGTTAGTCCTGAGTTTTAACTATAACCTTCACGCTGCCTCTGCCCCTAACCCCAACTCTAAATATTACCTTACCAAAAACTGTTTCACTAATAGTACTACTCACTATTCAGACAAATGATGACTGTAAATATTGTTAGCGTCATTATTTTTTTCTAGTTGAGTATCCAAAAAAAAATAATACTATTTCTACTTTTTACAGTCAGTGCAGTTGTGATTTTTTTTGGACTAAGTAAGTGAAGATGTCCAGAAATCTATGCAATGTGTTCTGATGTTTCATACAGCACCAAGTAGCATATCTATGCTAGGAATATACTCTACCAGATAAATATCTCTAGCAAATAAAAACAAGTACAGTTCTACTTCATGTGCAATTCTCAAACTATTTCTTTATATTTAGAAAACAAATGTTTTATTAGAATGCTTTTTATTGCAGTTGGGTTTATGGTTCTGTCTCTCTGTACCTCTGTGGTTCTGTCTCACTAAGCCAATTTTAATAAAAAGCATTATAATAATAACAGAGGGACAATATTTTAGTCTTTAAGTAAAATATTGTCTCTCTGTCATTAGTGACACATACACAGAGACATACACACAGACACACACCAGATCCATTCAGAATAATATACAGATATACAGACATGTGTACCACATCCTTTCCTTTCCTACACACACACACACACACACACACACACACACACACACACACACACACACACACACACACACACACACACACACACACTCTCCCTCTCTCTCTCTCTCTCTCTCGCATACACTGGCACACATACACTCACACATGCACTCTTAGAAAAAAAGAAGAAAACAAAGAAGAAAAGATGGAACCGAAATGATTGCAGACCCGTGATTACATGACTGCTGACTTATTTAAATGTACCTGCTAAACTTCCTGGATGGAGACTTGAAGTCATTAGCCAGTTCATTTATAAAACAACTAAAATATATATATAAAAAATATATATATATTTTTTAAAAAATAATGCTTTTTATTGAGTTGCTCTATCAAGTAAAAAATAAGGAAGAAGAGTGAAAACTTTACTAAAGAAGCACAGACAAGCAGATTTCAGAAAAGCATTTGAGGTTGGTTTTGCTGATTCTGGTAATGAGATACCAGAAGAAGTAGAAGGAATGAACAACATCAAATGCTCTTCTGAAATCAGCCTGTCTGTGTGTCTTTAAAATTTCACTCTTTATCCTTATTTTTTACTTTTTAAAGTGACCTAGTAGAAAACATTCCCCAGGATTTACTAATCTTCCGTGTAAGACTAGATTAGTCTTACACGGAAACGCCAGTCTAAGAGTATGATGGCAGCACCCCATGCATATTAATGAGGGCGTGCTGCCTCAACTCTAAAGCTTACACGAAGCATGGACGAGTGTAGGGGGCGTGTCGGACTGCCGAGCAGTCCAAAAATCCACGCCCCTGCACTGATGAAACTCGAGAAATGTTGAGTTACATAAGCGAGTCTGCTCACATGTGTACATTGTAACACTACACTCCCCCATATGTTAAACCTCGTACAAATTTAAAAATTAAAAGAAATTTTTTTTTTGTTTTATTTCCGATATAGCTGTCCATATTTGCGTGTGTTTGCGCGGGTTTGCCCATTGCTTAGCTACAGTTAGCAGCTTAGACACCAAAGAGGATAATAAGAAATAAATATGCAAATTAAGCAAAATAGCGATAGCAGAGAGGTTAGAGCCTTCATACAAATATGAGGCATTCCTGGTTCAAGTCCCACTACATCACATTCCATTTTCTGTTGGAAATCTGTATACAAAAATATTTCCTGACATTTATCATGTATAAGTTTTGTAAAAAGCATTCAAATGTTATATGTAGTAGTGAACAAATTATATATATATATGAAGGTGAAATGGTTATGCATTCTGAGGCATGAGTAACATATTTTAAGCAATATAAAGCACTGCTAAGCACATTTTAGCAGTATTTAGCATATTTAAAACCAATTGCTCGTAGCTGAGCACCACATTAACAAGCGCAAATAAAACATATTTTCACGCAGTTGCGCACCGTGCTAACCAGTGCAATGTCGGGCAATGTTGGGCAACATCAAGCAATGTTGGACAACGTTGGGCAAAGTCAGGCAAAGTTGATTAAAGTCGGCTAAACACGGCCACACCTCCTTTACTGTGCCTTAACCATTCAGGTCTGGCCAGTAGGAAAATAAAAAGCAGTGACAGGGCTCAAATTCAGGATACTGTGCACTATAGTCAGAGTACATAACCACTAAGCCATGACAGCATTTCATAACCATGCACTTTCAACAGACACATATCTATCAAAGGAATATTAAACATTGCCAACATCAGCTAGGCAGGTATGCCTACAGCTGAGTTTTTTCAAAACTGACCAATCAAAAATAAGTGCGGGAAAAATGAGGCATATTTAAGCTCCACATGCGGGAATACTTGCCATAACTGGTTGCAGCTCCATTCTGCAGACAGCATGGCTGCTATTGGAGAAGGCACTCGATTTCAAGTGTAACACTAGGGCATTGAGGAGAACAAACTAATGGTTTGACTCCTTGTCCACAATCATGAGGAAAGACTCCTGCGGAGCCAGTACCAGGGCACCCAATATAAAACGGAGGCCTGGAACAGTCTTGTTCGTGATCTCACCAGTGCCACTGGTGTTCCTCGGACTGGTGAGCAGGTCAGGCACCATTATTCTGACCTGAAGCGACGTAAGGAGGATCGACTGGACCAGTGGATCCAGGAATCCTGTGCGACGCCTAATGCCCCAGTACTGAGTAAGTAACCATTGTATTAAGTAGTTAAGAATTGCTATGCTTGTCTATACTATGGATATGTATGTCTCAATATCACTGCATTTACTTCACAGCTGCACGTGTCTGTGCTATGAATCAGCAAGCCTATGAAGATAGGTTGCAAAGGCTGTGTCATCAGGCAGGTTAGTAATTATTCTGCATGTACTGTTACATAAAATAAATGAGAGAGCCTTCAAAAAGTGTTTTAACCCAATAAATAAAGGTGTAATAATCCTTTAATAAATGTATAATTCCTAGAGTGCATCTGTGTCATTTTCTTTGATATGTTGTTGTACTGTTGCATTTTACAAATAGTACTGTTGTATTAAGCAGTGTTAACCCAAACTTGGGTAGGCCCATATAACGTGGATGAAGGGAGTGCCAATAGATTTTATGCATATTTACAGCCCTCAAATGTTGGTTCATGCCCAGCATGTACAGGTTAATCTGGCACATGAGTAGCTTGGCATTGTGTTCCCCAGAAATGTTGTGCTGCCAGAAATGTAGGGAGCTGTTAACATATAACTGATACTTTCACCTTAATATATCTAGATAATTATATGAAAGTAGAACTGTCAGTGTAATATCTTAGCAGTAGTGTGTGTGAGCAACTCTCAAAATATGTAGCAGTAACATCTGCATCTTGGACAGTTTGTATGTAAGATATAGTTCATGTATATAATGATCTTGCAAAATCCAGTTGCACAATATAAGGACATTGGGTAGTGTAATAATACATGTAAGGGACATATAACTGCAGTTAATAGGAATGTAGTGAAAATTAGAAGGATATATAAGTTTTTAACTGAGTTATCCTTTTCCACCCTACTGTATGTGCATAAAAAATGCAATTCCACACCTCAAGTCGGTATGTCTAATCTCAAAACATTTGTTGGGACATATGTCCTACTAGTTTATAAATATTTGCATTTATTTCTATGCATGTGCCCTGTTAAAATACCACAATACTGGTGGCCTGTTGCCATCAATTCAACCTGCATGCTGTTGTAGTGTCCACTATTGTTCTATATATGCATGTGTTTTGCTTGCTTTTCAACTGTTGAAAATTTGGTGTGTTGGGTTAATAAGAATAGTTCTACATGCTGTTATAACTGGGAATGCTGTTGACTGTTACTAACCCATATCTTTATTAAACCCTCCAAAACATAGTTCGTATGGGAAGGCCAGTCCCAGCGGACCCACATGTCCCACCTCAGCTGGCCATGGCACCTGGCACCAGCAGGTCCGGTGCCCAGCCTGGGACCTCCTCCTCCATTGGCCCTGTGCCACCTTCGGGAGGAAGCGCTGCAGGGGATGGGGCTTGGCCCCCCCATACAAGCGTGGGCAGAGGAGGGCCACCTATCACCCTTCAAACTGCCCGGGCTGTGGTGGGTAGAGAGATTGAATGTTCTGTTGCAGAACCTCTACGCCAGCTTGAGGCATGAGTGGTGCAACTCCCGGGTCAGCCTGCCCCTCTGACACAGCCCCCAGTGCAGCCACTCTCTGGGCTGTGAAGGTGCAGTGGTGACTGCCCATGGGTGGGGACCTCAGTCCCACTGTTTCCATCTGTGGGCTCATGGGCTTGCGATTTCCAAACATCCCTCCCCATCAAAGGTGTTCACCCACCACATGTGTCATATACCACCCCTGTATGTGCCTTGTTTGTCTTGTCTGTTTACCTCCCCAACCTATCTCCCCAAATATACCTACTTCCCCTACCCCACATTCCACTCTCACCTGAAAAAAAAAAAGGGCAATCTGCTCCAAAAAAAAAAAAATACGTCCCATACATAGCTGCCCATTTTGCACACATGTTCACTGGACACATAAAATGTAATTTAATTGGCATTACAGCATACTTTGTTGTAGGTTTGAAGGTTTCATATCTACCTCCAAATGTATTCCATATGCACAGCTGTTGCTGTTAAAGAAATGGGCAGCTATGGACCTTCCCTACACCCGTCCTGCACATCCCGAGCTACTTTCCATACTGTTTTCCCTCTTTGTGCCCCTTTTCAGTTGCATATTGCTAGAATAACATACAGATATACAGACATGTGTACCACATCCTTTCCTTTCCTACACACACACACACACACACACACACACACACACACACACACACACACACGCACACACACACATACACACACACACTCTCCCTCTCTCTCTCTCTCTCTCTCTCTCTCGCATACACTGGCACACATACACTCACACATGCACTCTTAGAAAAAAAGAAGAAAACAAAGAAGAAAAGATGGAACCGAAATGATTGCAGACCCGTGATTACATGACTGCTGACTTATTTAAATGTACCTGCTAAACTTCCTGGATGGAGACTTGAAGTCATTAGCCAGTTCATTTATAAAACAACTAAAATATATATATAAAAATATATATATATATTTTTTAAAAAATAATGCTTTTTATTGAGTTGCTCTATCAAGTAAAAAATAAGGAAGAAGAGTGAAAACTTTACTAAAGAAGCACAGACAAGCAGATTTCAGAAAAGCATTTGAGGTTGGTTTTGCTGATTCTGGTAATGAGATACCAGAAGAAGTAGAAGGAATGAACAACTTCAAATGCTCTTCTGAAATCAGCCTGTCTGTGTGTCTTTTGCAAAAATTTCACTCTTTATCCTTATTTTTTACTTTTTAAAGTGACCTAGTAGAAAACATTCCCCAGGATTTACTAATCTTCCGTGTAAGACTAGATTAGTCTTACACGGAAACGCCAGTCTAAGAGTATGATGGCAGCACCCCATGCATATTAATGAGGGCATGCTGCCTCAACTCTAAAGCTTACACGAAGCATGGACGAGTGTAGGGGGCATGTCGGACTGCTGAGCAGTCCAAAAATCCACGCCCCTGCACTGATGAAACTCGAGAAATGTTGAGTTACATAAGCGAGTCTGCTCACATGTGTACATTGTAACACTACACTCCCCCATATGTTAAACCTTGTACAAATTTAAAAATTAAAAGAAATTTTTTTTTTGTTTTATTTCCGATATAGCTGTCCGTATTTGCGTGTGTTTGCGCGGGTTTGCCCATTGCTTAGCTACAGTTAGCAGCTTAGACACCAAAGAAGATAATAAGAAATAAATATGCAAATTAAGCAAAATAGCGATAGCAGAGAGGTTAGAGCCTTCACACAAATATGAGGCATTCCTGGTTCAAGTCCCACTACATCACATTCCATTTTCTGTTGGAAATCTGTATACAAAAATATTTCCTGACATTTATCATGTATAAGTTTTGTAAAAAGCATTCAAATGTTATATGTAGTAGTGAACAAATTATATATATATATGAAGGTGAAATGGTTATGCATTCTGAGGCATGAGTAACATATTTTAAGCAATATAAAGCACTGCTAAGCACATTTTAGCAGTATTTAGCATATTTAAAACCAATTGCTCGTAGCTGAGCACCACATTAACAAGCGCAAATAAAACATATTTTCGCGCAGTGCGCACCGTGCTAACCAGTGCAATGTCGGGCAATGTCGGGCAACATCAAGCAACGTTGGACAACGTTGGGCAAAGTCAGGCAAAGTTGATTAAAGTCGGCTAAACACGGCCACACCTCCTTTACTGTGCCTTAACCATTCAGGTCTGGCCAGTAGGAAAATAAAAAGCAGTGACAGGGCTCAAATTCAGGATACTGTGCACTATAGTCAGAGTACATAACCACTAAGCCATGACAGCATTTCATAACCATGCACTTTCAACAGACACATATCTATCAAAGGAATATTAAACATTGCCAACATCAGCTAGGCATGTATGCCTACAGCTGAGTTTTTTCAAAACTGGCCAATCAAAAATAAGTGCGGGAAAAATTAGGCATATTTAAGCTCCACATGCGGGAATACTTGCCATAACTGGTTGCAGCTCCATTCTGCAGTCAGCATGGCCGCTATTGGAGAAGGCACTTGATTTCAAGTGTAATGCTAGGGCATTGAGGAGACCAAACTAATGGTTTGACTCCTTGTCCACAATCATGAGGAAAGACTCCTGCGGAGCCAGTACCAGGGCACCCAATATAAAACGGAGGCCTGGAACAGTCTTGCTCGTGATCTCACCAGTGCCACTAGTGTTCCTCAGACTGGTGAGCAGGTCAGGCACCATTATTCTGACCTGAAGCGACGTAAGGAGGATCAACTGGACCAGTGGATCCAGGAGTCCTGTGCGATGCCTAATGCCCCAGTACTGAGTAACCATTGTATTAATTAGTTAAGAATTGCTATGCTTGTCTATACTATGGATATGTATGTCTCAATATCACTGCATTTACTTCACAGCTGCACGTGTCTGGACTATGAATCAGCAAGCCTATGAAGATAGGTTGCAAAGGCTGTGTCATCAGGCAGGTTAGTAATTATTCTGCATGTACTGCTACATACAATAAATGAGAGAGCCTTCAAAAAGTGTTTTAACCCAATAAATAAAGGTGTAATAATCCTTTAATAAATGTATAATTCCTAGAGTGCATCTGTGTCATTTTCTTTGATATGTTGTTGTACTGTTGCATTTTACAAATAGTACTGTTGTATTAAGCAGTGTTAACCCAAACTTGGGTAGGCCCATATAACGTGGATGAAGGGAGTGCCAATAGATTTTATGCATATTTACAGCCCTCAAATGTTGGTTCATGCCCAGCATGTACAGGTTAATCTGGCACATGAGTAGCTTGGCATTGTGTTCCCCAGAAATGTTGTGCTGCCAGAAATGTAGGGAGCTGTTAACATATAACTGATACTTTCACCTTAATATATCTAGATAATTATATGAAAGTAGAACTGTCAGTGTAATATCTTAGCAGTAGTGTGTGTGAGCAACTCTCAAAATATGTAGCAGTAACATCTGCATCTTGGACAGTTTGTATGTAAAATATAGTTCATGTATATAATGATCTAGCAAAATCCAGTTGCACAATATAAGGACATTGGGTAGTGTAATAATACATGTAAGGGACATATAACTGCAGTTAATAGGAATGTAGTGAAAATTAGAAGGATATATAAGTTTTTAATTGAGCTATCCTTTTCCACCCTACTGTATGTGCATAAAAAATGCAATTCCACACCTCAAGTCGGTATGTCTAATCTCAAAACATTTGTTGGGACATATGTCCTACTAGTTTATAAATATTTGCATTTATTTCTATGCATGTGCCCTGTTAAAATATCACAATATTGGTGGCCTGTTGCCATTAATTCAACCTGCATGCTGTTGTAGTGTCCACTATTGTTCTATATATGCATGTGTTTTGCTTGCTTTTCAACTGTTGAAAATCTGGTGTGTTGGGTTAATAAGAATAGTTCTACATGCTGTTATAACTGGGAATGCTGTTGACTGTTACTAACCCATATCTTTATTAAACCCTCCAAAACATAGTTCGTATGGGAAGGCCAGTCCCAGCGGACCCACATGTCCCACCTCAGCTGGCCATGGCACCTGGCACCAGCAGGTTCGGTGCCCAGCCTGGGACCTCCTCCTCCATTGGCCCTGTGCCACCTTCGGGAGGAAGCACTGCAGGGGATGGGGCTTGGCCCCCCCATACAAGCGTGGGCAGAGGAGGGCCACCTATCACCCTTCAAACTGTCCGGGCTGTGGTGGGTAGAGAGATTGAACATTCTGTTGCAGAACCTCTACGCCAGCTTGAGGCATGAGTGGCGCAACTCCCGGGTCAGCCTGCCCCTCTGACACAGCCCCCAGTGCAGCCACCCTCTGGGCTGTGAAGGTGCAGTGGTGACTGCCCATGGGTGGGGACCTCAGTCCCACTGTTTCCATCTGTGGGCTCATGGGCTTGCGATTTCCAAACATCCCTCCCCATCAAAGGTGTTCACCCACCACATGTGTCATATACCACCCCTGTATGTGCCTTGTTTGTCTTGTCTGTTTACCTCCCCAACCTATCTCCCCAAATATACCTACTTCCCCTACCCCACATTCCACTCTCACCTGAAAAAAAAGGGCAATCTGCTCCCAAAAAAAAAAAAATACGTCCCATACATAGCTGCCCATTTTGCACACATGTTCACTGGACACATAAAATGTAATTTAATTGGCATTACAGCATACTTTGTTGTAGGTTTGAAGGTTTCATATCTACCTCCAAATGTATTCCATATGCACAGCTGTTGCTGTTAAAGAAATGGGCAGCTATGGACCTTCCCTACACCCGTCCTGCACATCCCGAGCTACTTTCCATACTGTTTTTCCCTCTTTGTGCCCCTTTTTCACCACTTTCCTATATCCCCATTTTTCTTTTCTTTCAAAGAAATGAGCGCAGAGGTTAGCGGGAGTAAGCATTATTAAGCGGTAGTTAGTGGGTTTGCGTGCATTTGCATTTGTTTGCACTTAGCTAAGCATTGCTAAGCATCGCGCAAACCCATGCAAACCTGCTTACAACTGCTTAAAAGTGCCTTAGTCACTCTGTATGTGAGGTCCCCTGCTCTTCTCAGGAGCAAAATAAAATACCTCGAACCCTGGACCTTGTACACACTACACAACATGAAGTACTACTAAGCCACTGTAGATATACAACAAGTTGGTGCTGAACAGTTATTGTGCGATTACATTACATGACTGTGATAAGAGAAGCAGCCATTCTAGCAGGAAATATTGTTACACCATTACTTTACAACCCCACACAGTATCACAGCAGGACAAACACTGGCATATCTGTTTAGGGCAGAGGCCATACCTCACAACTGTCCCTAATTTTCAGGGATGTCCCTGATTTTGACACAAATTTTAGCTCTGTCCCTCTGAATCCCTCCTAAAACTACTGACTTTGGCCAGAAAGGTGGTGAATTACACTTATTGAATAATGGCAATAATTAAGAGTTAGACACTTCTTTTACTTCAGAAAATGTGTATTAATTCATATGCTCTGATTTTCTCAATGTTTCAACTTAATGGCATTAAAGGTGTCCCTGACTTTTTCTTTACTTTTCCCTGACTCTGTTCAAATATGTACCTGAGTGTTTTAGAGGTCTGGCAGAAGCAGAAACACAGAGGCATATCAGCCTTTCTGCTGTTACACACTGTGCGAATAGCTTTGGAAGGAGTTTCGGAAGCATACCCTTATGTAGGAATACAACACTGAAATACATATGGATGTAGCCATGTACTAGTATCAACCAACTGTAACAATGCCATTACCCTATTGCTGAAAAGACCTGTGTAGTGCACAGACAAAAAACAACAGGCTATTCTCTTGCTACCATGTGGATAGGTCCACAGTTGGGAGTTACGCAGACAGACTACTTGCCTTGATAAACTAACATCTACACAGCAACCCTGTAAGTTCAGCAAGATAAAATCCACACAATAATACTTACGCTCTCTGTACTTCTGCACCCCTACCAAAATGTAGAATATACCCATGTGTGCAGGGTCTACCAAGGATGTAGGTAAGCATACTCACAGTACTGAAATGTGTCCAGGTTTTCTAAGCAGCTTGTGCTAATGTCAACACTAAAAAAGCACAAATTGTTTAGAACTGAGTAAATGAATATTCACAGTATAGCAGTTCACAAACAATGCTTATGCCAAAGGAATACATCTCAATAACTAGCTTTGTATGGCAATTAATTGTAAAAGTTGAATAGAAAGTACATCTTTCCATGTATCTTGGGGTAGCATTTTGAGGGATGAATACATTTCTACACTGACAAGTGGGTACTGGAAGCATTAGGTCTGAGTACAAAATGTAAATCTCTGGCTACACCCCTGGCTTCTGATATAAGAACTATACCAACCTTCTGTCCTAAACAATGATGTCCACACCAAACAAGGATGATCTTCATCTTGGAAAGCTGAAAGTGCCACGCCTACCTGAGTTAGCAATTTATAGTACTGGGTTGCTATGACAGTGATTACTGCAATTACTACACAGCAGGCTGCATGCAATTAGCAAATGGTGGCCACTAATTGGTGCAGAGGCCATCACATGCTCATGTGCAAATACCTACAAAAGCAGGCTGCAATCTCTGCCAGCAAACTCAATCACTCTTTTGCAGAGACTGACAGAGAGAGAGACAGAGAGAAGGAGAGAAAGATAAAATGAAAAAGAAAAAGAAATATTTCCAAATTATACAAAAGAAAGGTATGTGACACATATGTATTTACTGGCATGTAGTAGATGTTATTGAATAATAGTCTACATAAAGTGAACCATTCATATGTGGCAGCAGTACATATTTATGCATAGATATTCTGCTTAACTACTGCTATGGGCAATACAGTGTGTACCTGTGGGCAGTGGGACATACCTGTGAAATGTGTAGCTCAGCATTAAATGTCAAAGATCTGATCCATGTTATCTGTGTTCTGCACAGTAGTGTGGCCAATGGCTGTTGGGGGGATTAGTGCTGCCATTATATAAACATGGGTGTGACAGAACAACACATGCATGATAGTCATATTAAAGTGTAGCTTAGCATTGGCAACTGCTGTAACAGTCTAGTATGCTTATCTAGCATTTGTAGCCTTACACACCCTCCATAATGTTAGAGTGTGTTAATATGTAACACCTGTTTGTGTTGCACAAGGCACAAACAGTTCAGCTGTGAGGTCCAGGGACTTACAACAGTGTGGACCTTGTTGTGCATGCCACACACAAATGGAGAAATATATATATATATATATATATATATATATATATATATATATATGTCATATATATTCACATCTGTATGTGCATAGAGCAGGGGACATATTGCAACAGTTTGTGAAGGGTGGAGATATATATGTTGGTGAAGGTTAGTATGCGCATATTTGTATGTAGGTTTTAGTGTGTGAAAAACAAGACAGCATACAGTGTTGGTATATGACATGTGGTGGTTAAACACTGTTGGTGGTTTGTAGAGTTTGCAATGTGGAAACCAGTGAGACCTGGTAAAGTTACCTGGCCTGTGAACACTTGCAATGCATTTATCCCAAGACTGTGCGATTTTATTACATTACTGTACACCTCACATCCTTTGTATAATTGATATTCTCACAATGAAAGGTGAAATGTATATGTGCCTACATATACATATACATGTATATGTACACCAATGGATGTGTATATGTATATATATATATATATATATATATATATATATATATATATATATATATATATATATACACATACATACATACACATAGTTATATCTACTCATACACACCCACATCTACTTGTTGCAATAGATTATCTGTACTGTTGACTGACTGTGATGGTCAATGTGTTTGTGAATACGTCAAAGATATGTATCTGTGAGATAGCTTAGTGGGAAACTGTTTATGTCATGGTATTATGGGTGATTGCTTTGATCCTAGCAAAAGCTGTGTATTCTGTTGCTAGGCAGAAAAAGTGCTATTGCATACAGTGTGATTAAGTCCCTTGGTTTTAACTAGGGTGTATCATTGGAGGATAAAGCACTATATCTATGACTATTGATTAGTACTGATGTTGAATCCAAATCCTGTGTGTACTGTAGTACTACATGAAGCTCTGGGCCTATACAGCAAAGTATGGTGTATGTCCACATTGCTTGCATCCACTGTTTTGTGTAGTCCCTGTATTCATCACAGATTACATTTCTCAAGATTAAGGTTGTGTAAGTACTGACACACAGTACTATATAGTACAAACTGAAAACTTATATGGGTTGTCATACCTTTGTGTCCTGTAATTATGTCTGATGTGTGTGTGGGTATGTCTGTAACATGTCCTTTGACATATGTGTAGTAAAACATATAACTGCATATCTAGCAAATTCATAGTGTACTACAGCAGTATGCGACCTATATTCCCAATTTTGCACATATTTTGGCCACGGATTTGCCATTAACAAGTTGTATGGTATAATAGTAATACATTTACTGGACCTTACACTGACTGTGATGGATGATATATTTCTTTACACATCAGCTTGATGTATATTGTTGTGGCTAGGTGGTGCATCGTGTTGCATACAGTGTGTCAGGTACTCATGTATAGTCTTATATAGTGATTTTATTTTGTTGCTGTGCAGAACATGGTTCATTAGACTGAGAGTGAGCCAGGCACTTCCAAGCAGCTGTGGGGTGAGCAGTGATAATTGGCAGTTAAAGTGGTTCACTCTTGGTTAGCTAATAGGTTGCTATATATGGCAGTTCAGTGATATCTGTACTGTATAATGTTAAATGTGCAATATGACTTGCTCAGACATATTTTCTTATTTATTTCTTCCAGGGATCATGGCGCATCGCAGGAACCCCAGTTACAGTAGTGCTGAAGATAACATAATTACTACCAGTATGATGCAGCACTACAGTCTTGTGTTCTCACAAACCAGCTAGAACCAGCAGGAGCATACTGCAATGTGGCAAGATGTTGTCCACATGGTAAATGAAGTAGGCCTGCATAACCAGACAAATGAGCAGGTATGCCACCACTGCAGTGATCTTCTCAGACATGTCCGTCAGCATGCTGCTGATGTGCAGAGATAACAGCTTGCAACAGGAGGTGGTGTTAATATCCACCCCCCCCCCTCAACAGAGGGGAGGAGCTGCTCCTGAGCCTGGTGGCACCTGCCCAACAACAACAGCAGCAGACATACACCATGATGGAGGTTGGTGCCACCCAGCAAGCACACATGGAGCATGCAGGTAACATGGCATATCTGTAGACTACTGTTATCTGTATTGGTAGATCATGCATATGTGAGATGTGGAGTGTTTTGTTAAAAGATATGGAGCCTGTTGTTGTGCAATACAATCATTTGGAACATAATCTGTAGCCCTGTGAATGTAAACTGTTGTTGTACTGTAAGATTGCAAACACACAGTAGCAATGCCACAGTTGTGGCCACTGACAAACTGTCCCATGTCTATGTAGGTCCCTCTGGGGTGACATCAAGGCAGCGGACAGATGCTGGTGAGTGTGTTCTACATTTATTATTGAAAATAGAAATTGCATGTCATAGTTTAGGTGTAGGTCATGTACACATGTAACACACCTACCCATAATGCATGCTGTGTATGTTTGGTGTAAGACCACGCACATCTCACTAATGTGATTAGCTGCCTTAAACACATGCAGTACCCAGACCATCTCAAACAAATGTGGCTAGACTGTAGTGACTATTGGATAGGCACAGTTGATTCTCAACATGCACATAACATACACATCTATGTCATACACAGAGCATTTTATCATGCTACACATAAATGATTCCCAAACCTTCTGTAAAGACACACTCCAGTATCCAAAATCTCATCCACACATTACACATAATATACCTGAGGGGTAGAGGCCCATCATGGGGCATTTAAACATTCTGCAACACACACCACATTCATGTCAGGGAATGCTCCTTATTGCCCTCCTTACAGACTCATGTAACAACTGGTTGTGAAATGGTGACTGTAGCCAAGGTAGTACAGTTCTGGTACAGCATGAGTAATGCTGGTTTGGGAAACATTTGTAGCCTTGAGTGACCACATGATGCTTCATGATGATGGCCTATGGTACTATACCCCATCCAATTATTCTAACCACAGTACTACACATAGCTGTCATTGCTATACACCTTGCTATACACCTTAATGTTGCATGTGTGCACACATATGCACCTTTAAACAATATCCATACCAATCACCATTTGCACAACTGACACATATATGTCTTGTGATGCTATTGAGTGGCTGGGTCATATGACACACATTGGGTATGTGTAGTGTTTAAATATGCAGTTGTGTTTAAGCATGCCATGTCGTGGATGACATTGGCATGTCCACAATATGATCTACACTCACCATACGTAACGTACATTGGGTATGTGGCCGAATGGTATTCCATCAATTATCCATGCACCACTGATGCTGTTGTGTGAATACTCATCATGCATGTGCTAAAAATGTGTCCACAATTATTTGCTAAAGGCACCGAGGCTGCAATCAGCATTGGATACCTATCTGACATACAGATACACATCCAGCCATGGTATGTACACCTCTTTGCTATGGTGCACAGTACATTACATAGTTTTGAATACCTGCACAGAAATGTTGTGTCCATGTATATATTGTGTTCCAGGGGGAGGCCCATCACCTAATAATAAAACACATGCATCAAAGCCATGTGTACTGTTAGTAACAAGGACTGTCTACACTTGCACTGCATTCTGTTGAGCAACACATGCTCTGCATGCTGACATGTGTGATATGACTGTTTTCTTTGTGATACTGTACCCCACCATCACCTGCTATTGTGTATGTTCTGAGATTGCTGGTGTTGTGTGTGTCTGCTTTAGGGAGGATTGTATTTTTGTGTGTGTGCATGTGTGCATGTATGCATGTATGCATGTGTGCATGTGACCATGTGACCATGTGCGCATGTGCGCATGTGTGCATGTGTGCATGTGCGCATGTGGTCTGACATCAAGTTCAGGTCTTAAAGTGTGATTCCTGTTTGCCTCTCACAGGTGCCAAGGTGGGGCTTGTTCAGTACAGCAGGGAACCTGATGTCACTGAGACAGACAGTGATCATGAGGATAGGTGTGTTGAGGCACAGGCAGGTTTGTCAGGGTTTGTTGTTGTGCCACCAATTGACAGTACACAAGTCTCCACCCCATCCATGCACACAGTCATACTGCCTGTACATCCATCATCACCATTGCCCTTAGCTGAGGGACAGTGTACTGTTGGCACTAGCCAGGACAGTGTGGTATATATGGCACATGTATCAGGACACAACAGCCATAGCCAGATGTTTGGAATGGTACCACATAGGCAGATGCTTAGGGATTCTCATCAGAGCACTGCTGGTCATCATGCCCCTGGCAGATGTGCCACACCTCTTTTTACCACATGCATGTTCCAGGTTGTCATAGAGGCACAGACACGAATGGAGCGGTACACCAGACAGGGACTAAGGGCACAGAGGGCTCATAACACCTCTGTAAATGACAGTATCTGTGACCTAGCAGGTGTCATACGTAATTACACTGAGGTCATTGATAGACATTGGGGTGAGACATTGGATGTCCTCCACAATGTCATGCCCATGTGTCAGGACAGTGCGGGACAGTTGAGACATTGACGTGGATGTATGCCAGTAACATCAGCAGCTGGAGGTCACTGTGGATGTCCAGCAAGTCACAGCTGCTCCCGTAGGGCCAGTACCAACCCCAGCAATGTTGGGGGTCTGTCCATAGACCATCCTAGAAGACCACGTGCACGTGGCTCTGGCCAGTCCCAGCAGGGACCTGGATCCAGTGGAGATATGTCAACCTCTTCAGATAGTACCCAGTCTGGATTAGTACCTGATACTGTCTGTAGCACCCCTGCCAGGCACAGGTTCCGTATTCATGGCCAGAGACGTTGATCTGTAAAGCCTGCCAGGTGCAGTCTGTAGCTGTCTCACAAATCCCTGTATGGCAGCCACATGGTGGAACTGTGTGCATGCAGACACACACACATAAACCAGAAACCTAGGGCAAACACATACCCGCACACCTTACATCAACATTGGCCCATAACAGTACTCATGGCCTTCACACACACACTCACACACACATGTCGATTGTATGGCTCAGTGTAGGCCTCTGGCAAACCAACAACACACCATGTGCATATTATGAAACCTGTGCCACCTCCTGTCATCTGTAACATTGATGCAGGAACAGGCTAAAATGGTGCTGATGCACAGGGTGACTTTAATAAAGTATAGCAATGGTTGAATGTGTAACATGTTGTCAGCAGTAAAGTGTAATGATATCCTTGAAGGTGTAGCTGAGCAGGCATGATGCATTAAAGCTGTAATTAGCAATGCTGTATTGTTTCCACCAGTGTTTATTCCAATTGTGTTTTGTTTGCCCATGTGCCACTTGGCTGATGTGTGTAGTTGTGTCAGCATGTGTTATACAGTGGACAGTAAGTGTGGGGTGTGTGCAGCACATGTTTGCAGGTGTACATTTGTGAACATGGTGGAGGTGCACTGTCTGCATGTACGTGCATATTGGACACATGGGCAGGGTGACATGCCCTGTACTGACCAGTGTTAACAATCCATAGTTTCTATTGGTGGCCAGTATGCATTGTACTACACTCAATTTGGAACTTGAGTACGCATGTGTGTGTATGACACAGGTTGACACTGTGCTGTGGGTGATGCTGTTGTTGCTGTCATTGGTTTGCATTACTAAGGTTAACACTGTCCCAGCTGCATAATCCTTTATTAATGCACACTGTTCACCTACAGGGTTGCATGGACCATGCTATCACAAACACAAGAAATTCTCACTTATACAGTAAAAGTGCATTAGTCTCATGGACCCCTGCCATAAACTAAATATATAATAGAAGGTGTGAAGTTGTACCAAAAAAGAGTTACATACCAAGAAGGGATAACCTCTCTGGTCAGTATTATTGGGAAAATACAATCCCTCAATAAACATACAAGGCAAGCTTCAAAATACAAAATGGCGAGGATTCCAAAGACAACACTAAAGCTTTCTTCAATGTTGTTCATAATCTACAGGGGAATCTCAGATCGTGTCACAGTTAATGTAAATGGTCACAAAATACACTTATCTGACTGACAATACCAATTCCTTGTCAGACAGTTTGAATGCAGATTTCAGCACCCTGTCATTACACAAGGGCCACATTTCCAGACCTGAAGAATGTAAAATGTGATGATTCACAGACACTCTAGTTAAAACATCTCTTTAACAAAGTACACACCACAGTGGTAATGGTACTGGACAGTGCCCCTGGCTGTGTCATACACAAGCTGACATATGAAGTTACCACTCACCTAAACGGTCTGTCCAGATGCAGCCTCTATACAGGTTACATACTTGTGGAATGACATACGGTAATGGTGTTCACAGTCCACAAGGGTTGAGCTACATCTTCTTCTGCTTCTCCTTTCGGATGCTCCCATTAGGGGTCGCCATGGTACATCATTTCTTCCTGCCATCTGCATCTTGCGCTGTCACACCATCCACCTGCATGTCCTCTCTCACCACAGCCATAAACCTCATCTTAGGCATTCCTCTTTTCCTGTTACCTTGCGGCTTCATCCTTAGCATCTATTTCACAATATACTCTGCATCCCTCCTCAGCACATGTACAAACCAACTTAATCCTGCCTATCTGACATGGTCTACTAACCTTCAAACCTGTCCTGACCCTCTAATATACTTATTCATAAACCTGTCCACCCTTGTCACACCCAGTGCAAATGTTAACATAAATTGATTAAGGGTAGAACTAAAACAGGTCCTGGAAACTCTCACCCTATAAGCCAGACCAATGTCATCTGGAAGGCTATGGAGCACAGCATTAAAGAACTCATTAACAGAGACATTATGAACCTGCAAACACAGCACCATACCAACTTAGGTTCTCTAAAGGCCAGATTATGGCTCCTACACCTAGTAGACTTCAAGCCAGTCAACAAGACTATAGGTGTGGGAGGGGAGGTCAACACAGCCAAGCTATAACTCACCAGCAATTCATACCCATCCCACATACTGGTATTATACATAACCTCAACAGACTGGCCATAAACAATTGTTAGATCATGGCTTGACAACTGACTCACAGATGTAGGACACACAGTAACATTTGCAGCCTCCATGTAGAATTCTATGCCAGTACCAAGTGGTATTCACCTGCACTCAGTCCTGGGACTACTCCTATTTGGCATATAGCTTTATTAGGTACAAGCAAAGACAGCAGGGAAATGTCTGCCCACATTTGATGACAATGCATATTGTGAGCTATAATTTATTCTTCAGATGACACACACATCCTCCAAAAGGCTAACATACAGACAGATAGCTGGTGTTAAACTCATGCTGTAAAGCTATATGCCAAAGAAAGCATAGTTATCCACTTTTAGAAAACAAAGTATCCCCAGAGTACCACATAGGTAGCAGCCACCAAAATGTGGAGCAGTTACTAATGTATACATAGAGCCATGTGTTAAGTCATCTCTCCTTTGATAATCACATTACCAAAGGGTTTTGGAAATCCCTCTGTGGAGCACATAAGCAATAAAGGGTTTGCATGCAGATCCACAGAGGTTGTTGCACACCTATAATGATTAGTCATCTTTGCCAGACTTTGCTTGCTTTGGAACAGGTTTCAAATATACATCAAGCATAAACCCTCACTCACACTCTTCAACAGAAACCGTGATGAGTGGATGTGAAATGGAAGACATAGCCCAGGGATCACTGCAGTGGCTACGCTTGTCACAAGCATACAGGAGTGACCTAAGGTCTGGAAAGTGCCAGCACACTCTGGCAAAGATAACAGATGCGTTCATGGAGAAAGCAGAGTACCCACAAATGAAATACTTGAGGTCACATATATGTATATGGATTTTCCCCACAGCTACCTTACATGTGTAATGCACACAGTTGTCATTGTGATATGTTATACACTAGAAAAATCAAAACCCACTCCACAATGGCCAACGGTGCCACACACCTGGAGCACACATACAGTCAGCAAGTGCAAGATTCAAACTCGTTCCTAACTACATTATGATGCTACGGCAGTATGCATTTACATGCCATGCTGTACACATTTTTGGGATTTCACCTTTCCACAGGTATATTTGTAGGATGGTGACATCATCACACTTGACAATGATGAGTATACCACTTTTAAGGGGTGTGAGTAGTCTCCAAAAAGGTTGCGCTTTCTCAGGGAGACACACACACACACAGTAGACAAGTACAGAATTCAAACCCCTACCTATCTACATTATGATAATGCAGCAGTATGCATTGACACAACGTGCTATACACATTACTGGGATTTTACCTTTCCACAGGAATATTTGTAGGATGGTGACATCATCAGACTTGACAAAGATGAGTATACCACTTTTAAGATGATTCAATAGTCTCCAAAAAGTTTACTCCTCCCCAGGAAGAAACACAAACTCGGCAAGTGCAGGATTCAAACCCCTACCTAACTACATTATGATACTATAACAGTACACATTTACACAATGTGCTCTACACATTATTGGGATTTCATCCTTCCACAGGTATATTTGTAGGATGGTGACATCATCAGACTTGACAAAGATGAGTATACCACTTTTAAGGGGTGTCAGTAGTCTCCAAAAAGGTTGCTTCTGCCCAGGGAGACACACACACACAGTTGGCAAATGCAGGATTCAAACCTGCATTTACACAACACATGCACACATTACTGGGATATATGTAGGATGGTGAGTATACCACTTTACACACAGTTGGCAAGTGCAGGATTCAAACCCTTACCTAACTACATTATGAGACTATAGCAGTACACATTTACACAACACGCTATATACATTACTAGAATTGCATCTTTCCACAGGTATATTTGTAGGATGGTGACATCATCATACTTGACAAAGTTGAGTATACCACTTTTAAGGTGTGTGAGTAGTCTATAAAAAGGTTGCTCCACCTCAGGGAGACACATACAGTTGGCAAGTGCAGGATTCAAACCTCTACCTAACTATATTATAATACTACAGCAGTATGCATTTACACAATGCGCTATACACATTACAGGGATTTCACTTTTCCACAGGTTTATTTGTAGGATGGTGACATCATCAGACTTGACAAAGATGAGTATACCACTTTTAAGGTGTGTGAGTAGTCTCCAAAAAGGTTATTTCTCCCCAGGAAGAAACACAAACTTGGCAAGAGCAGGATTCAAACCCCTACCTAACTACATTATAATATTATAAAAGTACACATTTACACAATGTGCTCTACACATTACTGGGATTTCATCCTTCCACAGGTATATTTGTAGGATGGTGACATCATCAGACTTGACAAAGATGAGTATACCACTTTTAAGGGGTGTGAGTAGTCTCCAAAAAGGTTGCTTCTGCCCAGGGAGACACACACACAGTTGGCAAGTGCAGGATTCAAACCCCTACCCAACTACATTATGATACTACAGCAGTACGCATTTACACAACACACTATGCACATTACTGGGATATTTGTAGGATGGTGACATCATCAGACTTAACAAAGATGAGTGTACCATTTTTAAGGGGTGTGAGTATACCACTTTTAAGGGGTGTGCATAGTTTCCAATAAGGTTGCACCTCACAGGGAGGCACACACACAGTTGGTAAGTGCAGGATTCAAACCCTTACCTAACTACATTATGAGACTATAGCAGTACGCATTTTCACAACACGCTATATACATTACGTGAATTGCACCTTTCCACAGGTATATTTGTAGGATGGTGGCATCATCAGACTTGACAAAGTTGAGTATACCACTTTTAAGGTGTGTGAGTAGTCTACAAAAAGGTTGCTCCTCCCCAGGGAGACACATACAGTTGGCAAGTGCAGGATTCAAACCCCTACCTAACTACATTATAATACTACAGCAGTACGCATTTACACAATGCGCTATACACATTACAGGGATTTCATTTTTCCACAGGTTTATTTATAGGATGGTGACATCATCAGACTTGACAAAGATGAGTATACCACTTTTAAGGTGTGTGAGTAGTCTTCAAAAAGGTTGTTTCTCCCCAGGAGAAGACACACACAGTTGGCAAGTGCAGGATTCAAACCTGCTATTAAACTACATTATGATACTACAGCAGTACACATTTACAACACACACTATATACACTACTGAGATTTTATCTTTCCATAGGTGTATTTGTAGGATGGTGACATCATCAGACTTGACAAAGATGAGTATACCACTTTTAAGGTGTGTGAGTAGGCACACACACTCACACAGATGGCAAGTGCAGGATTCAAATCCCTACCTAACTACATTACAATACTATAGCTGTATGCATTTACACAACACACTATACACATCACTGGGATTTCACCTTTCCACAGGTATATTTGTAGGATGGTGACATCATGAGAAGACAAAAATGAGTATACCACTTTTAAGGGGTGTGAGTAGTCTCCAAAAAGGTTGCTCTATCCCCAGGGCAAGACAGACACACACACACACACACACACACACACACACACACACACACACACACACACACACACACACAGTTGGCATGTGCGGTGTTCTTAATCCAAACTAAGTATGTCTTTACAATTCAGCAAGCAATATGGAGTTACAGGGTGCAATACAGACATTACTTGCTGACAGTTTGCACAAAGGTTTTTTTCACATTTGCTAACCCCATCAGGCTTATCATACTAGGTGTATTGTGAGTGTATTGTATGCATAGGCCATGACCATATCATATATGGGTTGGTGCACCACAGGCTGGCACATACAGGGTCAAACCTTGAGTAGCATCTTACCTTCACCTACATGATACTGCAATATAACAGAAAGATGATACACTTCAACAATTGGCTGAGCTTCTGGTATCATTCAAAGGGGGATCCAGTCTCTGTCTGCCTGTGATGTCATGATAGACAAGCCTTGTTGCTTCACTACAGATGGTTTGCACCTGTTGCCCCTATGCTTCTGAATACTGGCCAAGGCTCTTGCTGTCCACATATTACCTTTTTTAGGCAAGGTTCAAAGATTCATAGGTTCATAGGTAGGTACTAGGCTATCGGCCCTGGGGCCTGTACAAGCCCAGCCAAGAAGGTACCCTGGCTTTTGCCACCCAAGAAATTTATTTTCCTGTGCCACTGTTGAGCAGAGACACAGAAGTGATCCTCAGGGTGAATTTCCTATTTCCCATCCAATCATCAAGATTTTTCTTGAAGAGTGCTAATGAGGAGCTTTGTTTGATATAGATAGGTAGTTTATTCTCGAGTATGTGAAGTCTCTGGGACAGGAATCTATCCCTCTGGCATGTTCTGTTTATTGTTGTGACAAGGTTTAGGTCACTAGAGCGTGTAGGTTCATAGGTTCATAGGTAGGTACTAGGCTATCTGCCCAAGGGCATTTATAAGCCTAGCCAGAATGTGTTGGCTTTCACCTCCCTTTTAAATTAGTTTCCTGGGCCTCTGTCTAGCAGGGCCACTGAAGTGATCCCAGGGGTAAATTTACAATTTCCCATCCACTTGTCAAGATTGCTCTTGAAGAGAGTCTGCGAGGGGCTCAGCCTAACATCAACTGGGATTCTATTCCAGAGCAAGGGAAGTGTCTGGGACATGAATCTATCCCTCCAGCATGTACCGTTTATTGCTTTGCTGAGGTTTGATTCACTGGAGCGTGTGGCTCTAAGAGATTTGTTTTACTTGAGCTGGACCATGTCCATTAATTCCAGGTTGGACATGGCCTTATACGTCAGGCATAGATCAACTCTGAGCAGGTAGTAAGCAATCGAGTAGAGCTGGAGTTTCTTTAGTCAAGCTGCATAGGGCATCTCTTTGAGGCCCATGATCCTCTTGGTGAGGGACTTCTGTGGTCTTACCAGCTTTTGCATGTGCCAATTAAGGTACAAACCAAATGAGGCATTGTACTCTATTATGGGCCTAATGAGTGATGAGTAGAGGGGCACAGTGACCTCTCTTGATCTAGAGGTGAACCCTTTCGTGATTAGGTGGGCTACATAGAAGGAATATCAAACCACTTTGGCAATGTGATTATCTAAGGAGAAGTTACTATCTACCTGTGTCCCCAGGTCCCTAATTACATTTTCTGTACCTAGTGGATTACCACCTATGTGGTAATTCATGGGCACATTGTTTTTTCCAACGGGGATGACTATGCATTTTTTGGCATTCAGCTTGAGGCCATGGTTTTGACACCAGATATCTGTCTCTGTAAAATTCTTCTGGAGAATGTCTGTGTCAGCCAGAGAGTCGATTATGGCCCCCAGTTTGCAGTCATCTGTGAACTTGGTCAGCCTTAGTCCTCCCGTGCTTGCCTGTACCTCAGAGAAGTATATACTGAACAGGAGGGGTCCCAGGACCGATACCTGTGGGATGCCACTTGTGACTGGTTTAGAGTCGGACATGGCACCCGCAGCTCTGACCATATGTGTTCTATCTGTGAGCCAGTTTGCCACCCATCTCCTGACATAGGGGTTAATGTTCAAGCTGGTAAGCTTGTCTATGATGCCAGAGTGGGGAATGGTGTTGAAGGCCTTAGTGAGGTCCAGGTAGGCTGTGTGGACTACCTTCCCTTCATCTATGGCCTTGGTAACTGTTTCAAAGAAGTCAACTAGGTTTAGGAGGCAGGAACTGCCTTTAACAAAGCCAAATTGGGTAGGGTCCAGTGTCTGTAGGTTGCCAATGTCTCTGTTTATGAGTTCCATGATAATTCGCTCCATAGCTTTGCAGAACAGGCTGGTCAGGCTTATAGGGTGATAGTTCCCAGGTTCTGTTGTGGCAACACCTTTGTGGAGTGGGATGGCTGTTAATGTATGCCATTCTTTGGGTACATAGCCTGTGGTAGGGCTGAGTCTGAAACAGTGAATTAGGTGAGGGTTTAGTTCCTTTTGGAGCTCATGTAAGACACAGCCTGGGACACCATCCGGTCCCATTGATGCTGTGTTCTTAGCTTTGGAGAGGGCTGTTTTTACCTGCATGTCTGTGATGTCTGGGGCTCTGCATTCTTCTGGGATGGACACAGGACCTTTTGGGGGTGGGGGGGGGTGAAGGTTGCACTAAACTTGTCCACCAGGATGTTGACAATGTCAGTTGGTTCAGTGTATTTTTTGCCATTTTGCAGTAGCTCAAAGCATATCTGAGAGTTGTCACCTAAATGTTTGATATAGCTAAAGAAGGCTTTGTGGTTATCTTTAGATTCCTTGGCAATTTTTCTTTTGAAACTGGCCTTGGATTATTTTATGAGCGATCATAGTTTCTTGCTAATAATGATCAGTGATGCCTCTCCTTTTTGGAATTTTGCTCTATCATGTAGTAGTTTCCTCCTTCTGTTGTATAGCTTATTTATGGCCAAGGGCCACCAGACTGGTTTCCTCTTTTTGGAGGAGTGAGTCTTGGTTTTATTCAGGATGGCACAATCCATGTATCCCTGTAGATGCTCATATAATGCACTTGTAAAGGATTCTGCAGATTGGATAGCATTATCCTGTAGCAAGGGGGCTTTGAAACTTTCCACTTCAGTCTTGAGAAGTGTGAAGTTTGCTTTTGAAAAGTTTTTCACAGTGCTTTCCTTGACTGGGGGTGGGGTCGGGATGTGGATGTCCAGTGTGATTACTTTATGATCTGATCTTACCAGCGAGGGGTTTACCTCTAGCATGGAACACTGATCTCCCATGTTGGTGATCAGGTCCAGTATGTTGTCACCTCTAGTGGGCATGGTGACCAGCTGTTCCAGGGCATTTGAGTTTATAAACTCTAGGAAGAATTGCGCAAAGGAGTTTGTACTTGAGTAATTCTCACAGTCACTGTTTGGGTTGTTGAAATCTCCTAATATCATGGTGTTTGGTAGGACCTTTATATTTTCCGGTGTTCTCAGGAATGCTGAGTGAGGGTCCTGAGGCAAGGTAGGTGATCTGTAGCAGGCTACGATCTAATAAGCAGCTTTGCCCACTGTTAGTTGCACTTGGATGGTCTGTGAAGCCTCGTGCTGTGCCACTAACCTGGAGGTGTGGGTATCATTTATAAAAATGGATACAACCCCTCCTTTTGTATTTCAGTCCAGGTATTGGGGCCGAAGCTCAGAGAGACTGGGATTTCTTTAAATGGAGCATGTCCAACAGCTCTGTGTTTGACATAGCTTTCTATATTAGGCAGAGATCACCTCTGAGTAGCTGATATGCGACAGAGTAAAGCTGGAGTGTTTTGAGAAGGTCTGTGTAGGGCATGTATTTGAGGCCGCTAATCCGCTTTGTGAGGTAGTTCTGTGGGCTTTCCAGTTGTTGTAAATGTCTTGTGAGGTACATACCAAAAAGGGAGTTGTACTCTATAATGGATCTAATGAGTGATGAGTAGAGGGGAACAATGACCTCTTTTTTTCTGCATGAGAAACCTTTTGTGATGAGGTGTGCCATTTAGAAGGATTTCCTGACTACTGTGGTGATGTGATTATCAATGGAGTGTCTACTGACCACCTGTGTCCCAAGGTCTCTTATCACACTTTCAGTGTTAAATATACAACCACCTATGTTGTAGTTCATGGGTACAGAGTTTTTACCAAAGGGGATGACAATGCATTTTTTGGCATTGAGCTTGAGGCCATGGCTTTGACACCAGGCATTTGTCTCAGTGAGGCACTTTTGTAGGATGTCCACATCATTAGTAGTTTCGATTATGGCTCCTAGTTTGCAGTCATCTGGGAACTTCATTAGCCAAAGACCTTCTGTGTTAGCCTGTACTTCAGGGAAGTAGATACCAAACAGGACAGGACACAGGACTGAACCCTGTGGTACTCCACTTGCCACTGGTCAGAAGTTGGATTTGGAGTCTGCTACTTTCAGAGTGTAGGTTCTGTCAGTGAGCCAGTTGGCAACCAGTCTTGTGACATAGAGATTTATACCTAGTTTAGTGAGTTTATCTATAATTCCAGAGTGGGGGATGGTGTTGAAAGCCTTGGCAAGATCTAGATAGGCTGTGTGAACCACCTTACCCTTGTCTACGGCTTTGGTGACTGCTTCGAAGAAGTCTATCAGGTTTAGAAGACATGATCTGCCTTTTACAATCCCGAAATGGTTGTGGTCCAGAGTTTGGAGATTACCAGTGTCTTTGTTTATAATTTCCATGATGATATTTTCCATGGCCTTGTAGACCAGGCTCATCATGCTAATGGGGATCTAGCTCCCAGGGTCTGTGGTGACTACCCCCTTGTGTAGTGGGATAACCATCGCTGTGCGCCATTCAGCAGGCACAAAGCCTGAGGTGAGGCTATGACTGAACATGGCACTTAGGTGCAGTGCCAATTCGTTCTGTAGTTCGTGTAGAAAACAGCCTGTGATGTTATCTGGTCCCAAGGATGCTGTGTACCTGGCTTTGGAGAGTGTTTTTTACCTGTGCGGCCATGATGACAACAACTTTGCATTTATCCGGTATAGAGGTGGGCTCTTTCGTGGGTGAGAGGGGGATACAGTTAGCACTGTTTCTATCTGCCAGGATGTTGGCAATATCAGTTGGGTCTGTATATTTAGTGCCATTTTGCTGTAACTCAGAGCAGATCTGAGTGTTGCCATTGTGATTCTTGACAGAGCTATAGAATGCTTTGTGGTTGTCTTTAGAATCAGTGGTGATTCTTGACATAGCTATAGAATGCTTTGTGGTTGTCTTTAGAATCAGTGGTGATTTTGTTTTCGTAACTAGCTTTGGAGGATTTTATCAGGGATCGCAGCTTCTTAATGAGGCTGACCAGGGAGCTCCTCCACTCATGGGTTTTACCCTCTTTTGCAACAGTTTCTTCCTTCTGTTGAGCAGTTTGTTTATGGCAGGGGACCACCAGATTGGCTTCCTTTTCTTGGAAGATAGTGTCTTGGTTCTGTTTGGGATAGCACGATCCATGCACTCATGTAAGTGCTTAGAAAGTACAATTGTGTAGTATTCAGTAGTCATAACTGTATTGTCCATCTGCATGGGTGTTCTGAAGTTCACTACTTCTGTCTTAGGAATCATGAAGTTGTCTTTGGAGATATTTGTTAACATGGTTTATGGGGGGTGGGGTCAGAATGTGGATATGTAGGGTAATTAGCTTATGATGAGATTGGACTAATGAGGTGTTGACTTCAGGTGTGGAACACCGGTCACTCAGGACAAACCAAACCCCATAACCAACACAAATAACCACAAAGTGAGCTAAATTGCCAGAAGTCTCAGCCTTCAGATGCACACACTTGAGGCACTTCTCAGTATGGAGAATACTGATATCTGTGCAGTAACAGAAACCTAGTTAAAGGCTCCAGAGAGCACACCAGCACTACCAGGATACTACTCATTCCATACCTTCCAGCATCAGAACCTGGATCATAGCACATACGGTGAGGATGTATCCATATTCATCAAGGATACCTACACCTCTCTCTACATGCTCTCTACAGGATATGTACCCATAGAATGTTGCACATCAATGTTCTGCCCACTCTCCAGGGGTGGGGCCACAAAAGACCCTTGGCATGCATGCTCTGTGAACCTGATGAGTTTGATCTGCAAGGCAATGGAGCCACTCATAATGGAAGTCAACAATAAAGACATTGGGAACCTTCACACAGTTAAGCACACCCAGTCTGGCTTTGTCAAATGCAGATCACACCTCCTAAACTGGGTAGATTTCTTTGAGACAGTTACCCAGGCTACAGATGATTAAAATGAGCAGCCTACCTATACCTCACTAAGGCCTTTGACACCATTCCCCAGTCAGGTATCATAGATGAACTCACCATCCTGAGCATAAATCCATACATCACAAGATGGATTACAAACTGGCTCACAGATAGATTCCACAAATTAAGAGTTGCTGGCTACATGTCAGACTCTACACTGGTAACAACTGGTGTCCTCCAGGTTTCAGTCCTGGGGTCCCTCCTGTTTGGTATAGACTTCTCAAAAGTACATGCCAACACAGGAGGGTTGTGGTTGACTAAGTTTGCTGGGAACTGTAAAGTGTTTGCCATAATAGATTCCTTGGATGATACAAATATTCTCCAGAAGGGACTCTATGAGACAGATGTGTGGTTTCAAAATCATGGCCTCAAGCTCAATGTGGAAGAATGCATAGTAATCCCCTTTGGTGAAAACAAAGTACCCACAAACTACCACATAGGTGTTACCCCTTAAAACTGACAAGGTAATAAGGGATCTGGGGACACAAGTAGATAGTCATCTTTCCTTTGACAACCATGTTGCCAAAGTGATTGGGAGATCCTATGTGGCCCACCTAATCAACAAAGGGTTTGCATCAGGATCCAAAGAGGTAATGTTGGCACTCTACTCTTACATCATTAGACCCATCATTGAGTACAGTGCACCCTTTTGAATGTACTCAACTAAGCATATCCAGCAGCTGTAGAGACCACAGAGGTACCTCACCAAGAGGATTACTGGTCTCAAATAGTTGTGTTATACAACACAACTGGTAAAACTAAATCTGTTCTCCATTGCCTACCACCTACTCAGAGGCACACTCTGCCTAACATACAGAGCCATGTACAACACATAACTGTTGAACATGCTCCATCTACAGGTAACAAAATTGAGTCACACTACACACTCCAGGGATATGAACCTCATCACAACAATGAATACAACATGCTGGTGGGATAGAGTACCATCCCAGACAATTGCCTTACTTTGGAACAGAGTCCCAATGTACATCAGACAGAGCCCCTCACTGACACTCTTCAATAGGAACCTTGATGAGTGGATGGGAAACAGAAAATTCATGCCAGGCATCACAAAGCAGCCCTACTAGAAAGGGACTAATGGTACTAACTATTAGAACTAGAGCTTGGGAGACTACCCAATGGGGTGGTGAAAGCTGCACAACTTGCCTAGGCTAATATATGCCTTTGTAAAGATAGTCTACTACATACCTATGAATATATGTGACAGGTACATGTCTACAGATAGCAGATGTGTACTTCATTGTATAGTCATGTTGTACAGCAGGCACATGGACCACATACACTGTCATGCTTACAGATACTGGTGGCTATTATGTACAGTGGGTGAGATGTGCACCTCATGTCTTTTGTGCCACTGGGATGTGTGCTGGGTGGGACAGTCCTGGATGGCTCCCTGTCATGGTCACCCTCTTACACACATCTCTGCCCATCCATCTTTGGCTTATTATACTGTGTTCCCCCTATATATATATATATATATATATATATATATATATATATATATATATATATATACATATATATGTATATATATATATATATATATATATATATGTGTGTGTATGTGTATATATATATATATATATATATATATATATATATATATATATAGATATATATATATATATATCTGTATGTATTTATATATATATATATATATATGGGTCACCTTTAAAATATATCGTGTTTATCCGGACGATATATATATAACGAGATGATATATATAAGTGTATATCGAGTGAGGGAGTTAGTGTTAGGGAGGCGGACAGGTATGTATAGTGAGGATGGTGAGGGACTGTGGGTTAGGGTGTGGCAATGTTAGGAAAGGACTGGGGGTAGGGTTAGGTTTGGACAGTTAGGGTTAGGGGTGGACTGTGGGTTAGTGCGTTATGAGTTGAGACTGTGTAGGTAAAGGTGAGTGGTGGTGAGTTAGGGGTTAAGTGCAGGTAGGTAGGTTAGGTAGAGGTAAATTCGGACCTTAGGGTAGGGGTTTGGGTTAGGGATAGTGCACTTATGTTATATATGTTATGTGTTGGTGTAATGGTTTATATATATATATATTTTATGTTTTCGGTCATATGTATATATATATATATATATATATATATATATATATATATATATATATATATATATATATATATATATATATATATATATATATATATATATATATATATATATATATATATATATATATATATATATATATATATATATATATATATATATATATATTTATGGATAGATAGATATATATAGGTGCATCGGTAGGTAATAGGCTATCTGCCTGAAGACATATATTAGTATGGCCCTAGTGTGCAGCTATCACCACACATGGGGTTAGTTCCCTAGGCCTCTGTGTAGTAAAGCTGATGAAGTGATCCATGATGTGACAGTTCAGTTTCACATACACTCATCAAGGATCCTCTAGAAGAGTGTCACTTAGGGACTCAGCTTAATGTAGGTTGGGAGCCTGTTTCAAAGCAAGGGAAGTCTGTGAGTTAGTAATGTATCCCTCCAACATGTTCTATTTATTGTTGTGATGATGATATCCCTAGAACATGTGGCACAGTGAGCTTGGGTTTACTTCAGATAGCATATGTACATCAGTTCTGCATTGGACATGGACCTGTCTATTGGGCAGAGATCGCCTGAGTAGACAGTATGCAACAGAGTACAGATTAAGTTAAATTCAGTCTTGTTGCATGGGGCAACTCTCTGAGGCCAGTAATCCTCTTTTTGAAGTACTTCAGTGGTCTTTCCAGCTGCTGAAGGTGCCTAGTCAGATTCATCGCACGTGTGCCATGATACTCTCTGATGGGTGTGATGACTGATGAGTAGAGGGAACCTCCTTTGACCTACATGCAAAAACTTGGCAATTTGTGGGAACACATAGCATGATTTTCTAACCACTTGTGAATGTGTTTCTGGAAGTAGAGATGACTATCCACATGTGTCCATAATCACTTATTATTACCTCCATATTTAAGGTTTTGGCACCTATGTGGTATTGGTATGACTGTTGCTTGAGGCCATAATTTTGACACCACATCTGTCTGACTGAGACCCTTTTAAAGGATGTCTCAGTTGTCCCAAACATCGATTATGACAACCTTTTTGCAGTCATCCACAAACTTTGCTAAACATAGCCCTCATGTGTTTGACTGTATTTCTGAAAAGTATATACCAGACAGGAGGGGTCCTAGGACTGAGCCATGGGGGACAACTGTTGTTACCAGCTTGAACTGGAGACCACAATTCTTACCTTGTGGGATCTACCTGTGCCCCAGTTGGCAATCCATCAGATGACATACGTGTTTATGCACAGGTTGTTGATTTTGTGGATACGACATGTGTGTGGGATGTTGGAAAAGGGCTTTTCAAGGTCTATGTAGGCCATGTGGAGCTCATTTCATTGATGTATGTCCTGGGTGACTGCCTTGAAAACTGTCTAGCAGGTTTAGGAACCATGATCTGCCCCTGACTAAACCACAATGTGTAGGGTTGGTTGTTTGTAGGCTCCCAATAGCTCTGTTTATGAGTTCCAATAATGATGGACTTCATGGCCTTGCAGATCAGGCTTATTAGGCTTATAAGACTATAGTTCCCATGGTCTGTTGTACACCAATACTTGTGGAGTGTGCCAAACGTTGCTGTAACCCATTCAACAGTTTCATATCCTGTACAGAGGGTGAATCTCAACAGACTGTTCAGATGCAGGGTCTGTTTGTTTTGGAGTTCACATATGACACAGCCAGGGAAACCATGTTATCCCATAGACGCCGTGTTTTTAGGTTTGGATAGAGCTGTTTAACCATTGTATATGTGATTTCTGGGTTTTCACAATTTCCAGATATGGTAATGGGCCCTTTTGTCAGTGAGGGGGGGGGGGGTAAATATGTATGAACCTGTCTGACAAGATGTTGGCAATGTCAGTCATGTACATGTATTCATTTACACTTTGCACTGAACATATATGAGTTTACATTGATATTTATGACATAGCGAAAGAAAGCTTTATGGTTCTCTAGGGACTCTTTGTTAATATTTTTGCCAGAACATGGCTTGGATAATGTTAGGAGTGCTCATTGTTTCTTGATGATACTGATCGGAGGTTTATTGATCTTCTTTGCATTTTCACTTTCATTGAACAATTTAAGTACTTGTAGTACATAGTTTGATTATGATAGGGGTCCAATATATTATATGGGTCTGTTTTCATATCACTGTGTGCGCAAGGCAGGATTGGTGAATAGTGACAAGTGTCTGGAGTAAGAACTACAACTGCCAGATATGTGTGGCCCACTGCTGTACTCAGACATGGCCTAAGTGTGTGAGCATGCCCAGCATGACCTTTCAGTATATTGTTGACTGACATTTGCTTCATTTGTTTGTGTGTGAGCATGCCCAGTATGACCTTTCAGTATGTTGTTGACTGACATTTGTTTCATTTGTTTAAGTGTGTGAGCATGCCCAGTATGACCTTTCAGTATGTTGCTGACTGAAATTGTCTAAATTTGTTGGGCATATATACAATATGTGTGTGTGAAAATTAAAGTCGTTTTTTACTGCAGGGCTCACCTTTGTGTTGTACATCGACAGGAAGCATGCTGTGCCTGCAGGGCTTCCATGAGTCAATTTTCATAGCCTTATCAACATTTGTACATACGGGGGGACAGCTATTATTTGTACATTTCTACCTGGGGGGGCACACCTGATTGTTACTGTGGGTGTACATGGGATGAGGGGTACACCTGACACTTATACACATTTGCTAGGCCTGCACTGCTATGTCAGGTACTCCATTTCAGTCTGTACTGTTGCCTATCATACTGGCTTGAGGCATACCAATGTACTACAGACCTTAGCTTCCAATTACACACATATTAGTTTGTGACTTCATAGCCTACTCAACAAACATCACACTTCCTGGCCTGCTGTTATCTGTCTGCATAGGCCTGGGGGGAGGTTACTCATATGCCTCTTCAGAGGGCATGATACAGCATTTGTTTGTGTTTGCATTTGTCTACAATTGTCCTGCTGGCTGTGACTGTTAGGTATGAGATCCCCCCCCAACTGGTATTTGTGAGTGACTTAAATTGTATCTGTGCCAGTGAAATGCTGTCATGGCTAAGTGGTTCAGTACTGTGACTATAGTGCACAGTATCCTGAGTTTGAGCCCTGTCACTGCTTTTTATTTTCCTGTTGGGCAAACCTGACTGGTTAAGGAACAGTAAAGCAGGTGTAAGCGTGTTTACCTGACTTTGCTCGACTTTGCCCAACATTGCCCGACATTGCCCGACATTGCCCGATGTTGTGCTGGTTAGTGCGGTATGCAGCTATGCTCAATTGTATTTAAATATGCTCAATACTGGTAAAATTTGATTAGCAGTGCTTTATATTGCTTAAAATAGGGACTCATGCCTCAGGTGGTGCTGCAGGGCTGCCTATGTCTGATGCACATATTACACTCCCTATACATGTTTGAAAACAGGTAGTGCCAAGTTAGGCATCCCTTTTACTGTATGTGCGAGTCAGAGAGAGGTGTCATTTCCAGGGTCTCTACCGAGTCAGTGTATGTGCTATGCGTTGCCTCTTTGCCAAGGCCAGGGCATACTGTACACTCCTCCTTCTGCCTACTGGGGAAGGCTCAGGTTATTCCTCCTCCAATTCATGCTGTGCCTGTGCAGGCCTTAGCAATGGTGGGGGGCTGTTTGGTCCTGCCCCATGTTGTTCCTGTGCAGCTGTTTCCGCAGGATCATATTGTGCTGCATGGCACATACCATGACAATTTGGGTACATGTAGATGGTGAGTACTGCAAGGCTCCACCAGATGTGTCCAGGCAATGGAACTGTAACTTGAACATCCCAAACACATGCTCAATTATGTTTCTTGTTTGTGCGTGTGCCTCATTATGGAGTTCTTGTTTGGGTGTGTGTGCATTTCTGATGGGTGTCATCAGCCACGGCTCCAGTGCATATCCAGCATCCCCCACTAGGTGACCATCAGGGGATGATCCCATTGGCAAATCTCTGGTGCAGCTGCGTCAGATGCCAGATGTAGGAATCGTGATAGCTTCCAGGGCAGCCAGCACACAAATTCATTATTATGCCCTGGGCATCACACACAACCTGGCTGTTGATGGAGGGGAAGCCCTTGCGGTTGATGTAGACCCTACCCCACTCACCGGGTGGTGCTTTGATGTGTATGTACGTGCAGTCTATTGCACCCACTACCTCAGGGTATTCTGCTATTTGGTGGAAAACATGCATATTGCTGGCCAATGCCTCATGGGAATTGGGGAAATATACGTTCTCATCAAAATGTGCTGACATGGCATCCAGGAACTGGTGCAGTACCCTGGATGCTGATGCCTGTGAAATCCCTATCATATCACCAGTTGGTCTCTGGAAGGTACCTGTAGCTAGTATTCTTAGGCCAACACATACCTTGGTATCCATTGGGATGGGTTCCCCTCTATTGTTTCTGTGTGTGTGGCATGGCCGGCACAGCTCAACAATTTGCTGCAGGAGGTCTCTGTCCACCCTATAGCGCTCCACTTTCTCCAGCTCATGTAGCCCCTGGTAGGTTACCCTGGGTCTGTACACTCTTCTCCGTCTCCTCACTATGGGTTGCTCAGCAGCATTCACAACATCACCGCCCTCAGCACCTTGCACATGTTGGTTTATGATAGCAAGAGCAGCCCCTAACATTTTTTCTGACTTTAAAGATTTTAAGCTTTCCCTCTTTGTATACTGCAGTGTTGCAAAGTTCTTGGGGGAAAAAAAACAGGGAAGAATGCTATTTGCAGAGTTTAAAGTGATGGGCTGGGCTGGGCTAGTCTGCTGCCTGTGTAATTGGCTGATTCTGATATATTTCACTTGGCAGCTCTGCTAGTTCTCCTTGGTTAACTTCCTACTACTTCTTTTCCTTCCTTTTCCCTTTCTGTTTCCACCCATGGCGGCGCCACGCAAATGAGCGCACACGCGTGCACATGCACGGACACATTGTGTGCATGTTTGCAATAAATTTCAGATATTTTCACGATGTGCACCTTTGGTTTCTGGTTTTCAAAAAGGACAACTGTAGACATGCCTCTTGCAATCCTGAGCAACTCAGGGCAAACACAAGACACTGTGCTCCAATAAGCTTACAGCCTTTCTGACACACACCCTCATGATGTTACCTATATTCTACTGTACTACTTACCTACTCCTACACTTACACTCTTGGGACATGGCTCACATGCTGGGGAAAATTGGGATTCACTCTCCTTATCCTCATTTGCATAGAATTGCCTAATAATGCATGGTTACATCTCTCACACTGAGCTTCACCCCTTAGCAACCAGTACTCAGTGGCCATGTTGTCTTCCGCCTGCCATTCACCTGCATGTTAGCATAAGGTTTTTAGTGAAAATGGCTATTTTTGGCTATTTTTTAATTATTTTTTTGTTTTTTAAAGTGCTGCACGTTTGCGCGGTACTGCGCTACGCTTAAACATCGGTGATCGGGGGAAAAAAGTTAGATTTTAATAATTTTAAACATTTATAAATGCCAATGGCCTTATATTTTGCCATTGGCATGCTTCCTCAACTGTATGCATCCTTTATTTGGAGCTGTCATAGCTCCATTTAGCTATTTGCAGAAGGGTACTCCATTACCAACGGAGTACATTTCTGCAGATAACACTAATCTTCAACGGACAGGTTAGTGTTTCCTGGATTGCAAATTTACCTCATTTGCATAGCTTTCAGCAGCAAATGAGGTAATTTGCATACCATGATGTGGTCCGTGCAAGAGTAGCTTTAGCAGCTCTCGTGCACACCCCTACTGGCTGTACCTGGATCGCACGACAGACATATTGTCGTCGTGAGCTCCTACACTCTTCTTGCACTCCATGCAAGCTTTCGTAAATCCAGCCCAATATTTAAAAAAAATATTTTTTTATTTATATTTTTTATCAGTGAAAATACTTCAGGCATACATATTAATAAAGTAAATCTAACTAGTCCTATCACAAGTTGATGCCAATCTATACTATGATTCCTCCTTATTCCATTAATAAATATCTTCATTGCCAAAAATGGAGTAGCTAAATGGACAGCTGAGAAATGGACTAATATTTGCCGCAGTACTGCCTCTGTGTAACATTATTCATGTGGTGATAACAGCTTTAGAATTATTCACATTTAATATACTTGCTTCTCTGCCTTCTTTCTAATCTGCTATGTGATCTTGACAAGTCACAGCTCCTCTACTGCATATTGCTAATAAAAGAGCCAATGCATCAACACAAATAATTCAAATGCACATCCATGTATCTTCTTTTTTCAGCCTTGTGAATGACTTTTATAATTAATGAATGCATGTCATGAAGACAGGGAATAACAAAGTTCCAAGTAAAAATATTAGGGTCCATTAAAAATGTTGAACAGTTGAAACGATAATCCCCCTTGGGTGGCTGTAATGCTGTTTTGATACAAAAGGCAGTGCACTATCCATTTTGTGCTCCTCGTTTCATAAGATCAAAGTAATCAAACTTCTATTAACCAGCGGCTGAAACTCCCATCCCATCTGGATAACTTGATCTCTAGCCAGCAAATAGTTATCATGATGTAATTTTGTTTCCAGTATTGTATTTGTATTTGAATGACAATCCTCATATTGATACAATCTGTTTGCACTCCACTTTTGTGCTGTGCTTTCTCTATGCTGCTATTTATGTATATTTTAACCAATAATTCCTTGGCTTGAATAAAGTGTGTAGTTGGGAGAGTGCATGCCCCTCAATTTCTTTACTCAATAATTCTTGACAAAGCCAGACTAATGAGGACAGACAAAGGCCCAAAATCAGGAATAGTTTTAAAATATATCTGGAATTTCCTTAAAAACCTAATGTCACAAAACATTTTGCATCACTGTGCATTTGCTGAAGAATAAAGAGTGAGAAACTTGTAAGCTCCAACTTAATCTCACTAGTCTTCTGGTAAAATCTACTACATATTCTCCTAAACTCTTAATGCTTTCTTTTCTCATTCCTTCCCTCTCTCAGTGTAATATAAACTGTACATTCATTTCATTCAAGGCATAAAAGCACTATAGCCATTTACCTTTCTTCCTTGTTATAAAATACAGAACACATTTTAAGTCTGCCTGTTCTCAATTTCAAAATAAGATATTTATCCACCAGTAGTATCAAATATATATATATATATATATATATATATATATATATATATATATATATATATATATATATTGCTTTTATTACTCCTTCTGTTTGTGAAACACTTCCCTCCGGCCCTTTACTGAAAAGGGTCTTTTCTACCCAATTGGACTTTTCTGGTGATCAAATTCAATTAGTCTATCAATCAATAAATAAATATGCCATTATTGGCTGACTGTAATTCTTGGTGACTTGCCAGAAAATTAAAAATTTGGTGAGGGGCAGGACAAACATACATGGCAAAGTCAGGGTCACTTAAGAGGTATGGGATGAGCATGTCAGGTATACAATTACTACAACAGCAACCTACAGCACCTTTTTACCAAGGTACTCAGAGGACGCCTTTTCTCATTCTCCTTTTACATTACAGGAACCCACCTAACCTACAAGCTAATTGCACAGCACAGCAGCCTAGTTCACCAGCAGTAGGTGATGACATCAGTTACCTGCCCACAAGTGTTTACACTACTACTAATTTTCATTAGTAAGGAAACTGTGCTCTAATAAATACTAAAAAAAATTCATTTCAGTAGCTAACTCTGTATCATAAACTTTGCCCAGGAAAGATGTACACAATTCTTAGGCCTCAGGCCTATACACATGACCTGCTCAGCCTATATTTCGTTGCCAAAAGCTGGGACCTCATGTGTCATATTAAAACATTCCATTCACATGTACTAGATCTGTAGAACTATATAATATCTATTTGTATATTAATTTCTTCATTAACCCACATCAATTAACATTACAAGAAAAGATACAGTATAGTTCAGTATGAAGCAAAGTGCACATTTTCTTGTCTACTTTAGTGTGCAGTTTTAATGACAGCCTGTTTTTTCTGATTAACACTCTTAAACAGGCCTGCCATGTCCAACATAAATCTTGCTCTCAATACTTTTTTCATTACTAGCGCTACCAGACCTAACTTTTGACAGACTTGCAGCTGCCTGGACACATGCAATTTCCCCATCTCCCCTTATTTCTGCAACCTCTTTGCTGTTGATATGACCAAACTATAGCCATGGGAAACTATAAAAACACTTATTTGCTTTTATCATACCCCATCATTCCTGTTAAATAAATAAATAAGCCATAACTCACCTATATCTTTTAAAGCATGTATTCATTTTACATGTAAGCATGTATTACATTCCAACTATCTACACTTATTTGCCAAACTTGAAGAAACCTAACTTGGCCTAGGTTAATTTCTTGCTCACATAATCCTTCCTCTTGCTGAGGGCAAAGTGAGTTTTCATGTTAAAGAAGAATATTTACTTCCTTTTTCTACTGAGAAAGGGATGTGTGGCACCTGAGATTATAGTCCCCTCAGGAACTGTTTCTCCTTTAGCTGCCTAATTATAGACCCTCGTCTTTTTCAACTAAAATTCCTCTTTTCCCTGGGATCATCTGCTACTCACTTTAGTGAAGGGAGGGATTATTTTTGTATAACATCCTTTATTTAGTAAAAGCCATTTAATATGTGTTCCTTTCTGTTATTGTTAATGTATTATGCCTGCTTGGATTTAAGACTTAAAATACTTCTGCTTAGCAGAAGGTGAGAACAAAACAGATCGTGACCAACATATGTATCACACAGAAAGCCATAAATTGTATTCCATCTTCTGTAATTAGGTATAAATCTCAGTATGCAGATTGTTGTGTGACACAATGTCCACATTTGTAAAAATTGTTATTCTATTGTCTGTACAATGCATTGTGTTCAGCAAACATTTGTCTTGCAATATGAGTAAAGGAATTATGTTCACTATCCTTAACTGAAATGCTTGAAAGTGTGCCTGTGTTTAAGTTTATTATATTAATTCATAACTTTCTTTTTAGAAGTGCATAATATTTTGACCTTGAAATGAGTAGTTACATTCTCAGAATGTTTCAGTTGCATAAAATTAAGGTTTATCTTGAGTCATCTTTGCAGCTGATGGAAATAAAATGTATGTTCCAAATGGATTGGTAACACAACTAAATTCTCAGTCGACCTGCTAGAGAGCGCCACTAAACAATGTGATTCATAGGGAGTAAAGTAATTTGCATTAGGTTGTATAGATCACACATGTACTGCACACAAATATTATCTGTGATTGTGTTAAGTAAACTGTGGGCAGTTCCTTTAAGTTAATACTTTTGAGTTAAGTAATTAAGTTTATATGTAATCATTTCCAATATTACAGAAGACAGGCAAGTAAATAATTGTCTCATTTCAGAAAAGCAAAATGGTAGCATGCTAAATCCTGAGAAAGTAGAATTTGTATAAATAAGTAAAGCAGTTGTTGCTCAGTACAATGTATCAGTATTTTACCCTGTATTTTGCCAAATGTTTACTGCACAATGTTTTAACTTCAATTTTAACTCACCAGTGCTCAGTACAGCTATCAAATTTTTACAGAGAAAATGACTGCAAGCATGTTTCTGTTGTGCACCATCAGATATTCAATGTGTACATTATTTTTTCCCCATTGTTGTATGAACATTAACTTAGTATATTTGAGCCGTGGGGGCTGAAGACCCAATAAGAAATAGGGAGGTATGACTTGTTGCAAAAAAAGAAAACTCTATAAAGAGGTTGCACAGGCTGCATTTTCAGTATTTTTATATGGTTAAAGATTCAGGTAGTTGAAACTTTGGAATTATATGGGATACATGCTAGTGTATGTCTGTGAGGCATGGTTTACATACACAATTAGGAGTGAAGGATTAATAAATCTCTCCCAGACTTTAGAGAAAAATGAATTCAGCTGCTTCAATGAATTCCAACTCCTTATCAAATTTTTTATTTTCCAAATTCCATCAGTAAGCATGCAGGAATGTCCTTAAAGGCATATCTGAAATTAACTGTTTAGACTAATGTGTTAATACATGTTTTTGCTTCTGCACAACATACTAATTAAATAAGAGAAGGTGTAACATCATTAATTTAGCAAGTAAATATTTCAAAAATGCATAAGTCAGTTATCAAATAAATGACATGTTTTGTACGCTACTCATTTAAAATACTTCAACACTATGGCTTAAGAAATATAATTTTACATAATTGCTAGTTGACAAACTGTCACTTTATAGAATTTAAAAATAGGCTAAATAGACTACGGATAGGATTCACTAAAATCGTCACTGTTGGTTATGGTCATGGTCATTTAGCTCAGCTGCAAGAAAATGTGATTCAGGGACAGCTATAGCTGCAATAAGTAAGCCTTATTATTGGCACATTACCATGTCTATGAATCAAATACTGAACTGTCAAACCTGAGCATGATTCTGTTTTCCCTGATGGCTCATGCAATGTAGTAGGAAAGGTTACAAATGCTCGTTCAGAATCCCTCAGACAAGCGCACACACACACACACACACACACACACACACACACACACACACACACACACACACACACACACACACACACACACACACACACACACACATACACACACACTCATTCATTCTCCTTCAAAAATGTATTTTCAAACATGTAAGCTCAACCACCCCCCTCCCCTGATCCCTACACCTTTGCTATCCCTACCTGCACTGCAAATATTCCTGTAGCTATGACTGGGTATCTGTTGTGTTTTTATGATGATCATCTGTTCCCCTTGGTGTAAAATTGTACTCAGTTGAGCAATTGTCTGAATCAGTTAGGCAAGCAAATTGGAACCTGTAGATCTATGTGTGGAAGAGCACATGACTATTTAATATTAGTTCTTTCCCCATGTGCTGCCACATTTGTATACACCTTTACCCACAAAACCTTTCCAAACTCCAGGATATAACTATAGTCTGGTGTTAGATACTTAAGGGGCACTGGCTGAAAGTATATGCTAATGTTTAGAACCTTAATCAAAAGTTGCCATATTTATGATTTAGAACAAACAAGTTCAAACCTCACAGAGATTTTAAACATGGGAAACATTGCAGTGCCTCAGTGATATAACAAATATTTCGAGTGAGTGTAAGTACACAAGGGGGAGCAGGGAAGAAGGGAAATGGAAAAGTATGTGGAGGGGATTTCAAACTTCTTGAAAAGGGACATAGAAGAAGACAGGCATTATCCAGCAAACTAATGTTCCTAAGAGTAACAAATTTTGTGTGCAGGATATGAAACTCATCAAGCAATCTTTAAGGAAATTGAGGAAGTAGAATGCAGAAAGAGATAGAAGGAGGAATAGTGAGGGTCTCTGAAAACTTGTATGCTGTCACAAATACTAAAATGAGGGAAACGTCTGGTGCAGTGTGGAAGTGGGAAAGAATCATGGAGGCTGAAATGGGGAAAACAAATGGGGACATCACAGAAGAGGAGGTGTAGAATATCATTTTGAAGCTGAAGGGGCAATGATTGTGTGGCTGCTTAAGGAGCAATCAGGAATATGGAAACCTGTCATGGTCACATCAGTATCAATTACATTATAAATACAGATATGAAATAATAATAAAGGGACTGCTGTTAACAAAAATGAAGATTCTTACAAAACATATTCAAATAGAACAGGTAAGATTTGTCCAGGGTAGACTGTCAGTGAATTAGAGACTGTTACTGATGTTCATAGAAAGCATGGAGAAAGAAATGAAGAAAGCTGCAGGGCTGGTCCTATATGATATCAAGACGACCATCATCTCCGTGCAGTGTATACTGATAATAGAAGTCCTAACAGGACAAAAAGAAGGACGTTGCAACAATTTCTAATGTGAATGATAGCTATGCACCATGATCCAGCTGTGAAAATCTTAGTCAATAGAAGTATTAGCAGGGAGACAGAGATGTAGAGGGTCACCTGAAGGCAATGCCTATCAGTTTGTTTATCATAGTAATGTGAGCTCCAAGATGTATAAAGCAATAACTTGAATGCATGTGGAGGAGGTCTCCATAAGTCTGCATATTTTCAGAAGGCTATCATAAAGGCAACATTTACAGGATAATTGATCAGGGCCACATGGACTTCTAATAGATTTAGGAAGTAGTCCAACCTGAGCCAAAACAATGATGGTACAGCTAGGGAGAGAGTCCAGAAAGGAAGTTTAAAGACAAATACCTGTAGTTAGAAACCTGGATGACAGTATAGAAAACTATGGAAGAAGACTGTAAGGGTCTGAAATAAGAGGTGTAAAGCTTTATATCAAAGTTGAAGAGAAGTTTTTTTTTTACAATAACAGAGCAAATAAACATTGTAAAACTGCTGGTAAGTATAGATGGTGGAGTTTTTCTTAACCCACTGTTCACTGTTAGGATTGTAAAAAAAACATTTGAAAGACATGTAGACCATTTATGGCAGGTGCGTTAGAAAAGAGTAACCAACCACAGCAGCAGGAGTAAGGTTACAGGTGTCAATAGTAAGACTAGGTTGGGGGTGGGAGTGCCTGTATTATAGCTGCACATGGAAGTGTTCAGCATATATCACTAACTGAAGGATAGGAAGGATGAACAACTTGACAGGTTACAAAGGAGAAGTAAAGGGCCCAAAGATGAGAAGGCCACAAGATAGATTTGTATAGAACAATAAGGAGAGCTTTAAGAGAGTGAGTAGTATGGTGAGCTAGTATGGAATCTAAAATGGACAATGAATCCTAAGACAGAAAGGAAATCCTGGTGATGGAATTCGAAAAAAAAAGGAGGGTACCGTTACTCGTGTGACATATTTATGGACAGCTGGACAAGTGTTGTGGATGGTGATGGGGGAGATATGAGGAGACAAAGCAAAGGAAAGAAGAATGAAAGGAAAAGTGGATGATGGGGATCAGGCTGGTTAGAATTACTAATACTTTGGAGGGCGATGAACATGCTAGCAGTAGAGATGAAAAAGGAAGGAAAATATGATACTTTTGGAAAAGCTTTGCATCCATTAGAAAAATGGAATGATAGAAAGGCAAGTTAATACTGATGAAATATAAGGACAGCATGAAAGAACGGGATGAAAAGGCAATGTAATAAATACAGATGAAATGGGAGTGAGGAATGAAGTCAGTGTAGGGTGAGTGACTGGGAATATGTTGCAGATATTGCAAATTCACTTAACATTCTTCTACTTTTGTGACATTAGAAGAAGAGATTGTGTCATAGATGGTCTTGTAGACTAAAAACAATAAAAAGAAAAATAAATGGAAAAGGATGACAATAGTTGATCAAGTTATAGGAGGGAGAAAGCAAGGATATTATGCATGTTCTGGGAATGTGGGTGGCCATGAAACAATGGAAAGCAACTTTAAATGAATGAGGAAGATCTGTTTGAAAGATTTGGACAATTCATGACAGTTCATTCTTTTCTAGGTGCTTGTTCTCCCAATGCCTGCTGACAGTCAGGTTCCCCCATCAGACCTGAGCCCATTCTTTTCCTAATGGTAGAGAATCCAGTGATCTGTTAGATTTAGAGCCATCCAGAGGAGCCATCAGGCATTATGTAAGTCAATAATCCACCCTAGATGGGAAGGCAGGCTTTGCGCATTACCACATGTCAAAGCAGAGACTCATAATTCAGCCATAATCCCTCCCAGCCTGCAATCAGGAATCCTAAAGCAATCCTGCCCCTCTTCCTACAGTATGCCTAATGGATGAGAATGAATTCTTAGTGACCTTGGCTAGATAAGATGAAGGTACAGATGTCATATCTGGAAGGATGGACAGAGTCCATGAACTCACTGCATCCTGCTCCACACAGCTCCCCCAGTCATTAAGAATGGGCATACCTCCTCCTCATCCACCTGCATCTTTGAGTACTTAAACCATTAATTGAATTCAGATGGCATGGACCATAGTCATGCCTTTATCTGTTTATGCCACCAGCTTTAGCTATATTCATGATAGTTTTGCTCTTTTGAGCTGGGCACAAGATTGAAGGATCAAAAAGAAGTCAAGATAAGTGAAAGAAAGTTGGGATAGGGGAATTGAATGATTGGCTTAAGGGAATGAGATGGTAGCCTTGTGTGGAACAAGTCTTGATTAAACAAGAAGTAAGGTTGTTTTGTGGCATAGCAACTGGAATACGGAATGAGGGTGGGCTAGAAACAAGGATCTTGGCAGAAGAAGGAGAACTGCTAGATGGCAGGGACATACCCCAAAAGAGGAAAGAATGAAAGACAGGCCCCGGGATTCATAAAGCCTGGTGCAAGGATGGCATTAGCCTTGTGCAGACCGTGTGGCATAGACATGGCGCAGCAGCACCACATGCATATTAATGAAGGCGCGCTGCCATAATGGCAACGTGCATAGGAAATGTGCACGAGTGCAGGGGGCATGTCCAAGCACTGCACGGAGGTGTGAACATGTCGGCTGCATATGCGCAATCTAAAATGCTGACTAGTACAGCCTACCTCTAATAGTAATCAATCCTGTCAGTGTCCGTGGATAGTGAAATGTATGCAAAGCATGCAAGATATTTTTGCGAACACCACAATAAGAAGGAAACACAAAGGCACGTAGCTGAATATTGAGTCCCTGTCCCTCAAACAAATGATATTTAAAACCCCGTGCCGTATTCCATTGTAGTGTCACTAGTTATACCAAGTGGAAGTGAAACACATCATGTTAGTGCACCGCCAATTGCTAAGCCTAGCCCAATGGTTAGGGTTACCACCTGTCCTACATTGTGAGGGGCAGTCCCCCTCTAGGCAAGTGTGTCCATACCAAAACCATTATAAATGTGAAATGTCCTGCAATAGTAGGACATAATTATGTCCCATATTTATGTAATAGTCCCATACAAAACTTATGTCCGTATATAAAATACCTAAATGTTACAAAAAAACAGAATAAGAAAGTAAACGAAACAGAATAAGCAACTACACCGCTACAACAATAAAAGCCTATATGTAGGCATAACACTAAAGTGCTATCCTTTGTAATGACTGTGGGTATGTGATGGCCTGTAAACTCTATGTGCCCTGAAAATGTCCCATCCAGGTCATATGAAAAGGTGGCAACCCTACCAATGGTCAGAGCATTTGCCCAATATCTGCCCATTCGCGGTCCAAGTCGTCCTTGTCAGGATGGCCCATAGATGAACGGGTATTACCCGGGTCTACCTACCATGTCATGAAAGATAAGTATTTGTGAGTACCAATGTGCATGAAGTACAGCATGTGGATGATCAGAAATGCTAGGGTAGTCCTCACAACCATATTGGTCCCAGAAATATGTAGTGTACGCAATGTGTTCTGTTGACTGTGCCATGGGCCATCAACTAGAGAAGGGATGAATGGTGTCTGTGGAATATGGGGGTTGATGGGTAATGTAATAATTCACCAAGGGGAGACTGGGTTGGATGCACAACAGGTGAACTGGAGGTCTACGAGGGAGCAGTGGGTGAATCAGGAAGATAACCAAAGAACAAATATACACATCCGCAATACAATCCCACAAACATGTGAACACTAAAAAGTGCAATACACATGTACAGAAACATTACCGGCACATACCCACATAATGGTCTGGCCTGAACTGAGCCATCCAACCCCAACACAACTGGATACATATTTGAATACCCATCATCCCCTATACAGCACACTACCACCCCCTTTCCTGAATGTCCACCAAAGCCACCCATACTCGGGTTGCTAGATAGGCGCAGCCATATCTGCACATAGTGACCCCTACCCATATCTAGTAGGCAGTCTCACCATAGGCAGTCTCAGGATTGCAAACTATGTATCCCTTGCATGTATAACCCTACCTTATTGCCGTAAAGCAAAGAAGGTCATCGATCCCCACAATTTTTGGATATCCCTCATGGGATAAGTATCTGTCCTAAACATTAGTCCTTGCGTCACGACATGATGTCCAGTCCTGTATACATCTGGACATAGGTTGTATGAGCAGTAAATGCCCACAAGACTGCTCAGCCTCCAGCCGGTCCTGCAGAACATACGACCCGGGATTAAACACCTGACCATGATGCACGTCTCCCCATGTGCATTATCGGGAATATATACCTTACACATTCGCATAGTGGCATTCAGATATAGGGTGCTTATGGTGCTTTAAAGCAGACATAAGTAAGGTTGCCACCTGCCCCATCTTGGAAGGGACAGTCCCTTTTTGGGCAGTTGTGTCCAGACCAAATATAATACAATGGCAAATGTCCTGTGATTGTAGGAAATACTTATGTCCCATATTTCATGTAACAGCTGCATAAAATAGTTATTTCTGAATGTAAAATCCTTAAAGTTACAAGAAACAGATTAAGCAACTAAACTGCAACAAGAATAAGCTTTCATTTAGGCAAATAAGTAAAGTTCTAACCTTTGTACTGACCGTGGGTATGTGTCAGCCTGTAAAATCTGATGTGTGTCCCGAAAATGCCCCACTTTGGCCATATGAAAAGGTGGCAACCCTAAACATAAGCGGGTATGCAAGCGTGTATGTGCAATGGTAAGTGGTGGTGATTCAACAGTATGGGAAATGTGAATGAGCATGTAGGTGTATTTGCATGTGTATGTACAGAGCGATAGATATATATACATATAGATATGAAGAATGAACATGGTCACAATACAGCAGTCATAATGAATGTGAAAGGAAACAGCAGTGGAAATCCCCATAATAGTTAGTGCTGTTATATATCAGGATGGCCACAGGTGAGCACACCTCTGCATCCCCAACCACAGGTAGGACGCTAAAAGTGGAATGAATGATCTCCCTGTGCTAAGTCTGACTTTCAACTAGGCAGAGGGTAGTCCCGGTCCCCAGTCGGACAAGCTGAAACCTGGATGACCATATGAACACCCTGACAGTCAAACACACGTATGTGCCAGGACTATAGGCTTTGGAGGTCTGAATATCCTCGGAGTGAGTCAACATGCGGCATGGGTCCAGAGCATTAGAGAATAGGGAATGGCACATGTGTAGTAGTGTGGTTTTCCCAACAGGAAAATCGATGCCTGCTGTGTAACTGAAGTGATGAGGCGTGTTTTCGGGTAATTATGAACCATGGGTATACATATAAATGAAGCAGAACACCAATAGTGTAATGGTTAGAGCATCAGCCTAACGAAAAGGCATTCATGGTTCAAAGTCGACAATAGCATATATAATTTTCCTTGTGGAATGAATGTTGCTCTGCTGCAAAGCCGGCATTTAAACATGTAAAGATGAACATGTGTATCACATGGCACTATTAACTAGACCCTTTCAATCCAAATCAAAGTGGTATTGTCATAATGAATAAGGCACAAATAAGCACAAATAAGTGGTGGTAAACATATGTAACGCACAGTAAGCATAGGCGAGTGCCTCTTGAGTGTAAGCAGCTCCCAGCATAGGAAATGTATGTTTGTATGTACAGATGTAATATATATATATATATATATACACACACACACACATATATATATATATATATATATATATATATATATATATATATATATATATATATATATATATATATATATATATATATATATACACACACACACACACACACACACACACACACACACACACACACACACACACACACACATATATGTGTGTATAGATATATATCAACATACATAAAAAAAATATATATATATATATATATATATATATATATATATATATATATATATATAAAGAATGGACGTTGTAACAATAAAGCATACACAAGGGATGTGAAGGGAATCAAAAGCAATGTTGGTATTATATAGTGCTTTCAGCGTATGTCATAAAAAGCTGCCTAGGAGTGAGCAGAGCACCGCTACTCACACCACAGGAAGTGTTTTACCAGTGGGAGTAACATCATTAAAATGCTACGTCTACTTTACACACAGACTGAATGTAGTTCCATGCTGGGACCTCCACAAACTGGGAAGTGCAAATGGCCGGAGTCTATAATCGCAGAAAATGCACGTATGTGCAAATATACATGGTGGGAGACCCTGTGAATACATGAGGTGGGACAAAATGTGTGTAGGACCCCAAAAGCTCTGGAGAGGGCAATGTGTAAAGGTGTGTCATGGCTGCGATAACAAGTGGATAATGGATGTTACGCATGTAAATTTAACGCAGGTGGGGTGAAGGAACTCGGGTATGCAATTATGGATCCAGGCATGTCAGGGTTGGATGGGCCGGTTCTAATGGACCGCCCCGTGGAGGTCAGCTAGGTCATAATAGGTATATATGCATACTCACATGCAGACAACAATATATGTTGAAGTACAAATTCTGTAACACATGTATTCCATTTGTTGACATAAATAATAGGAATGTGCCCATACAAACATTGACAGTAGATGGAATAATAGGCTGTGCAGATGAGGGATGGGTCGAATCACACTATCACATTCCAATTACTATCGGTAATCCGTACATGAACATATAGCGACATCTGTCCACTGTATAATGTGGTACATACCGATTACAAGATAACTGGAGTGAAGTGTTGGTGTTATAATGAATAAGGCACTAGTATGCTGGTGAAGCATATAAACACCATTACGCATGTGTAAGTGCATATGAACGTGGAATGTATTAACACACTGATGTACACACACACACACACACACACACACACACACATATATATATATATATATATATATATATATATATATATATACATATATATATGAATATATATATGAATACATATGCATATATATATATATATATATATATATATATATATATATATATATATATATATATATATATATATATCTGTATATATTAATGTAAATAGATATATGTTACAGTAAATATACACATGTATATACCTAGGTTATGTCATAGCAGTTATGGGTAACATATGTTTAGACCGGGCATATGTTGGTGGGAGGTCCAATCAACAAACGTCTACCTCCCACCCCCCGAGCTAAGCCGGTGAGACATACAGACACGTAATAAAGGTAAATACAACACTGCTTCCCAGACCACTGACAGGGAACTACCAGTGGGAAAGATCTACAAGGTCTACACTTTAAACATGGACAGCGACGTCCGTTGTGGGACAAAATTTGGTCCTTCCAACCAATGGGAGTAACACAATTACGACCAGGATGTCACTGTACATGGAACAGTAGGTTGTGCAAGCCTTATAACACATGGGTTGACACAATGTAAGACGTGTCCCGACACGGGGAGAATGGGCAGTGTGTAGGGGTGTGTTCATATCCCACCTGCGTCTACCTGTGCCCACAGTAAGGATGAGTGTTGTAGAGTAGTGGCAGGTGGGGGAACTATGGGTATGCGATTATGGGGCTAGGCATGCAGGTGTTGGCTGGCAGACACGTATTAGGACTGCCTCATGGGTGTAAGTAATATTCCAATGTGGGTATAGCAGACGTCCATACCTCCCAAAGCTTAAGAGCACATCTACTGGACAGTCCTTAAACCATTGGGGGAACACATAGGGACCATATCATTGAACTGTCCCCGATTACCAGGGACGTCCGTTATTATGAATCAGAATCTAACACAGTCCCAACTAAACCCTCCTAGAACTAGTGATATTAGGAGGAAAGGTGGCGGAATACACGTAATGAATAATGACAACATGTAAGAGTCATAAACAGCATGTACTTCAGACAATGTGTATGAATACATATGTGCTCTGTATCCATCAATGTGTCAGGTTAATAGCACCAACCTTCTAAATGTGCCCCTGAGTTCATTATGCAGTGTCCCTGATTCAGTGTTCATTCTTAGCCATTCGTATGAGAGGTCTGATAGTGAGAGAAAGCACATGTTCCACCGACTACCTTAGAAAGTTGATAGAATAATAGGGTTGGGGTTACCACCTATACACCTTTGCAAGGGCCACTCCCCTTTGGGCAGTTGTGTCCTGCAAAATAACTGTAATTATGGTAAATGTCCTGTGATTTAGGGCAAAGATTACCTATATTGTCTGTAGTAGTTGCATAAAACAATTATGTTCACCTGAAACACCTAAATGTTATAGGTAACAGTATAAGCAACTATAATGCTACAAGAGTGACCTTTTATTTAGGCAGAACAGTGAAGTTCTCCCCTTTCTACTGGCTGTGGGTGTGTTGCCCTGCAAAGTCTGACGTCTCTACATACAGGTCCTATAGGGTTGCCACCTTTCCATATGGCCAGTGGGACATGTTCTGTAGAAATTTCAGACATTCCAGGATAAAACATACCTACAGCTGTGCATAGTACAGGATTATACTTATTTGCATGAATAAAAGCTTAATCTAGTTGTATTTGAATTGCTTATGCTACTTCACATAACATATAGAAGTGTCATATATAAAATAACTGTTTTATGCAATTATTAATGAAACGTAGAATATAATAATGTCCTGTAATCGGGACATTTGCTATGTCTTGATTATTTTCGCAGTGTCCCTTGCAAAGTGGGACAGGTGGTAACCCTAAAGTCCCACCTTGGCCAACTGAAAAGGTGGCAAACCTATAATAGGTATACGCTAGCATGACTCGGCCGACCGATGTGGCTCCCACAACCCAACTACTTGTCTGTATTGCAGAGCCTCGGTTCCCATGTATCAGCCAGATGGGAGCAGAGTGTATGTGGAGCATACAAATATGATTAATTCACTGGACAGACCACTGATTCCGTACAGTCGAATGCCATGCCATTGCCTAATGGGCAGCCATTTCCGATACTGTAGTCAGGAGTGGCCTTAGGTCAACGGGTGCCCTAGGCAGCAGTGGCCCCATCCTGGTCTACCTACACCAAATAAATACTGGTAAAGTACCCCCACTAAAGTGGCACCATAGGCGGCCGCTTAGTTGGCCTATGCCTAAGTCTGGCTATGACTGTAGTCATGTAGTCCGATGCGATAGGCATCACAAGGTGGGAAAAGATTGTAAGAGGAACACACAAATATGAATGATTCACCGGACAGGCTGCTGATTCCGTACAGTCGAACACCATGCTGTCGCCTAATAGGCAGCCATTTCCGATACTGTATTTGTGTATTCCAGTGTAATAGGCATCACAAGGTGGGAGCACATTGTCTGATGTACACACAAATATGATTGTGTCACTGGACAGGCCGCTGATTCCGTACAGTCGAACAAGATGCCGTCGCCTAATGGGCAGCCAGTCCCGATACTGTAGTCATCTAGCCTGATGTAATAGGCATTACAAGGTAATATTGTGGTCCTTGCTCACACCCAGGGTGTGAGTGACAGATGCAAGCACCAATGTTGGTGCATTAGCAAGTGCGGGAGCGAGCGGGTGTAAGCGTGTTTGGCTACCAGTATGCGAGTATTGTACTGGTTAAGCAATGTAGAGGCTAACTGAGTGTAAGAGGCTGTAACCAGAGGTCAGCAGTGCCTAACACCACATAAACCCATGCACACCCACTCACAACTGCTTTAATGTGCCTTACTCATTCTGTATCCAATGGGCTTGTTCTGCCCTGCAAACAACTAAATGTCCTTCACAAGGGTCGGAACCAGGACCCTGCGCACACAGCTAATGTGTATTACCAATACGACATGGCAGATATACAGACAGTGGACAGTACCACAAACATATCATACAGTGCAGTCATTCAACAGTACAGGAACATATCCCATCATGTAGATGTACATGTGAGTGTTTATGTCCAGCATATAGGTACATACATATATAGAGATGTATCAGGAACATACCATATGGCAACAAAGCATTACAAACTAATGAAACGGGAAACACCAGCGACGCCTGTATTATGTAGTGGTGTTGCTCTATGTGATCACAAGACTCCCTCAGACAGACATGTGTTAGTCATACATGCAAATATTTGTACATAGGCTGTATACATCACTCTGTGCATGTAATGTACATTAACACAACAGTACCTGTCCAATCATTATGTGTGAATAGTACTCTTGCAAGGTGCTGTGTGCAACATCATCATCATGACAAGGGTAAATGGGGTAACCATAGAGGGACCGCTAGTGTTTTGTGTACAATGGGGTCATCCTCCTCACGTGTATCTGGACCATGTAGGAGTGATGTGCATACCAGGATCGTGCGCCTGAGGGACAGGGGTGAGTATAACAGTAGTATGTTATGATGCATATTACAAGGGTTTCATGTGTCCTTTGGGCATGTGTGTGCAATGGACAGCTATGTATAGGGCAGATGGTGTCCTAGGAGCCGAATGGCCTTATGTGTCCATAGGTGAGGGTCAGATGTTGGGGAAGGAGTGTAGGTATGGCCTTGGAGGATAGGTAGGAGCACAGAAAAGACAGCATACAGGGTTGGTATATGACACATGTGGGGGGGAATACTCCCTGGATGGGGATGGGTCTTCGGCATTCAAAAACCCATGGGAACAGTGGGACGGAGGTCCCCAGCCATGGGCAACTGCCACTGCACCTACACAGCTGCAAAGGAGGCAGTGCTGGGGGCTGACCAGGAGGGGCAGCATCACCCTGTAAATGTGACACTCTGTCCTTGAACTGGTGTATCTGGCTTCGTAACCCCTTAGGGAGCCACCAATGCAACACGTCCAGGACCGCACGACAGCAGATATGTACCTGTCTGGTCCCACTCCCAAGGGGGACATGCTCCATCCTCAGTGGTGGTACCACCAGAAGGTGGTGCAGAGCCAACAGAGGTTGATGTCTATGGCAGGGCCCCAGATGTGCTAGTGCCCGATGCCATGGTCAGCTGAAGTGGGACAGGAGGTTCTGCCGGGACCTCCCAACCCATTCAGCCTGTGGTGTTGTTTTAAACCCACATATGGCTTAGTGATAGACAACAGCATACAGGATTACCTATGACAGTATGCATAGATATCACCAGCAACACAACACAACAGATGGTATACATTTGCAGAGGGAGCACAACACATGCATATATGCATGCCAACTGTACAATGTGTAGTAGACATGTGACATGACCTAGCTATGAACAGTTGCCCATCATTGGCCTGTCACTGAGAACACAGTGTCAGTCATACCACTGTCTCATGTGTCACATGTCCAGTCAGGGATGCAATGGCAGTAACATATCCCTATCATCATGTACTGTCTGCAATCCTCACACCATGCTTCTGCTGTGCACAGATGTGTGTTCAGTGTGTAACACAGGAAACAAATGGTTGAACACACTGACCAGGTCACAGATGGCCCTACAGATGGGGGTCCCTCATGAACAGAGTACTGTCATGTCTGTATTATAACATGCAGAATAGCCATTACCACACACATATTAAACAGGCAATAGTCTCAATGCAGCATAGCTACACTTACATGCTGTAGTTATGTGTGGCAGTCCTCAGGCAAATGGTGACACACACACACACACACACACACACACACACACACACACACACACACACACACACACACACACATGGCACGTGTGAGACTAGAACACCGACCTAACTACTTTATTACACTACAGCATTACGCAGTTACAGAACATGCTACTGAGATTACTGGGACACAGCACTCCCAGAGGTGTATTTGTAGATTGGTGACATCATCGGCCTTGCTAACGGTGGGTATAAGAAATGTATGGAGTGTGAGAAGTATAAAAGCATTGCTCAGTCCTCAGGCAAACGGACACACACACACACATACACACACACACACACACACACACACACACACACACACACACACACACACACACACACACATGGCACGTGTGAGACTAGAACACCGACCTAACTACTTTATTACACTACAGCATTACGCAGTTACAGAACGCGCTACCGAGATTACTGGGACACAGCACTCCCAGAGGTGTATGTGTAGATGGGTGACATCATCGGCCTTGCTAACGGTGGGTATAAGAAATGTATGGAGTGTGGGCAGTCTAAAAGCAATTTGCAGTCCTCTGGCAAACAGGGACAGACCCACACACACACACACACACACACACACACACACACACACACACACACACACACACACACACAGTGCCAGTGGAAACGGAACACCTGCCTATTTACAGATTACTATTACAATACTACATACTTACGAATCGCGCCACACAGACTACACATTTCAAGGTTGTCATTATGACCTTCTGGGAATGCGGACATCAACAAGGATGCTGGCAGTTAAGATGTACATACCTGTGAACCTGTGTGTTTAAAGTAGGAATCGATCCTGACCTGGAGTATGCCCATCTGTGGAATGGACGACTACTACCACTATACAGGGTTACAATGACAATGCCCATACACAGAGGCACATAACCGACACAAGGTGTCACTGGGCATGCTCACACACTTAGTAGCACACTGCTGGTCGGAATGCACTATGTGTCCATCTACACAAGGATATACTGGGCATACTTATATTCCTAGTAGCACAAGGCTGACTGGTATGCACTCTGATGCTAAACACGGAAGGCCACAGTGGCCATGCTATTACAGGTAGATGTAAAGAACACATTGTAATGGGCTCTGGTGTTAGTAGTTGTCATTGTTAGCAGGAACGCTGCTCTACATATATTTGACACCGGCCTTTTACACAACATCTGCTGTCATTCTGGGATGACATGGCTGACAGTAGGCAGGCCTTTGTCACATATCACTTGCATCCATGATTCAAGAGAGTGGGGATATTACCCAAGTCGCATCCGCCCACACAGTGCCATTTCAAGTCAAATGTCCTAAACACAGGTTAACTCCCATACACCTACAGGACAACTGCATTGTTTTCTTATGCTAACCAGCGCTAGATGTGTAGTGTCCATATTCACAGCTGGTCACTGTAGATCCAACAATGGGGAGTACCGACATCTGTGCAGTGAGGAACACCTGGCTGATAGCTCTGTAGTGCACAATAGCACTACCACCATATACCTCAGAACCTAGCACTACCACCATATACCTCAGAACCAGACATGTGGGCCATAACACAGATACGGACCGCTCCAGGTGGTGTACCCACATACATGAAGGCCACTCACATGTACTGACCGGTCCCCCCATGAAAGGCATCACAGATGAGTCATGTGCAGGACACAGTGTCACATTCTGTATTCTAGGATGTAAACCTCAGACACCACCATGCCCTCAGACAACCAATACGAATCCATACATGTTGTATGACATAGAAGAGTACACCACCATGTGACCCTTGACCTGTGTACTGTACTAAGCTCTACACCAACTTTAGAGAGTACACATGTACTGACACAATTGCATCATGTGTTATGCAATGTAATGATACCACTGTCTGTGACCAGGTCAGCTGTACACATACCAGGGGCCCTCGGTATATTCCACCATTAGCAGATGACTGTTGCTGTACACCAGTACACACCCTCATGTATGGATATGACATACATGTACCTGCCCTGGGTATGTACATACACACACACACACACACACACACACAAAACATACATGTAAATAGCATAGCTGTTGTTGTCCTTTGTGCAATCAGGTGGCTACAGCCATTACACATATACACATGGAATGTAGGTCCATGGCTGCTGAATGCTAACCGTACATAAGATGTGATATAAATGTTGATAGAGGTAACATTCCCTCTGTACTGGTCACCCATTACACCCATCATATCATACAACAGTCCATGTGTCATGTATGTCATTACACATGTCCATCAATTGCAATGCCTACAAACATGCCCAAATGTCAGGATTGTAGGACCTACACACCTGTACATGTAGTGTTGTGCATTCAGATAACATATGTGTGCAGTTGCTGATGTATGCAGGTGACATGTATCCTAGTACATCATGCAGTTGCAATGCAGCCTCAACATTGCCAACTGTATATGGTGATATGCTGAATGTACAGAAAGATGTACCTCAGGTATGGACAGATGTGTGGAAATAACTAAGTGGTGGGGCATCTTTGCAGATGGATGTTTGCTGTGGACAGCTCACAGATGTGTCACAAGCAGTCCTACAATAACCTGTGTAACCGGTAAGCAATGGTTTCATTAATTGAAGGACATAACACACAACTTAGACAGCGGTCAGGGTGACAGTGAAGATAAATCACTTGACACCTGTTAATAGTTAAGACGTCCCTTGTGCATATATCAGCACTGTTGCCACAGGAAGTGTCAGTACAGTTTGTAACATGTGTAATACTGCTGTACATCTGTCATACATAACATGAGCTAGGCAGGTCTGAGATTCACAGTACTGGCATGTGTGGTTTTGTGTGTGTCCATATATGTCACGTATTGTGGGGAATACATCTCAATTGTTACTCACTCTCCTGTGCACTAGTGTACACATCTGTACAGACTGCAATGTAGAAAGCAGAGGGGCGTGTATCTCACACATGTGAGGTATCTGTATGTGCGTGACATAGGTGTATTAAATACTGAATGCCACAGTGTGTGTATGTAGGGCTGACTGGTCCCTGGGGTGAGGATGTTTACATATGAACACTAAGACCCCTCCCCCCATCCAGGTGATGCATTCTACTATCCGTGTTGATGTCCCCAATCTTAGGCTGTGCTGACTACTTGTACATGTGTATTTTCTGTGGCGCATCATGTAGGTGCACAGTACTGTAATGATGATTTGCACATAGGCAGGGGTCCTCACCTCACCAGTAGCAACTGTGTGCGAGTGTGTGTTACTGTGTCTGTGAATCCGTGAGTGTGTGGGTGTGTTATTGTGTCACTGAATACATGTGTGTCAATGCCTGAGTGTGTGGGTGCAGTTGTGTGTTGGCATCCTGTCATGGGATTGTGTATTACTGATTCCCAATGAGGCATCACACTTCCCACTGGCTTCTACCCTTGTAATCAGCTAGACCACTCTCTTACCTCACCACTCCATGTAACTGTACCTGTGATGTCACCCTTTATGGATGTCACGTCTGTGGCCACAGTAGCTTAATACACAGCTATCATGCTCTTGGATCGGTAGATGTGTTAGTAGCATAGGACATTCTCACTGGTATGTGGCAGCTACATGGTGCAATCTGGTATATTCATACATAGCTGTGAGTAGTCCACACTGACATATGGGACACTAACTGCAAACACTGACATCCACCGGCACGTGCAATTAGACCTGAAGGAGGACAGCAGAACATCATGACCAACATGCAGTTACTGTTGTTACACAAGACACATACAGTTAACAGGATTGTACACCTGTAGTACATGGTATATCTGCTGCCTGTCAACAGTCCTCAACAATTGTAAACTACACTTATCTTCCTAGTCTGTTCACCCTGTGCATCAGACCATATGAACATGTACCTGCACCAATGTTGTGGACCTTTAGGGATGTGGCACGGGCATCATCATATGCACAGGGTGTTAATGTTTGCCAGAGGCCTAGGCTGCACCATTGGATGACATCATGTGTGTGGGTATGGGCCTTTGATCTAATAGGGCATGTGTGAATGTTTTGCATGTGTGTGTTGCGGTGTCCTATATATGTTTCCAGTGTGTGAGTGTATGCATGTACAAAGTTCTGCCATGTGTCTGGCCTACACAGGGGTATTATTGACAGCTGCAGACTATACAGGTGAGGTTTTACAGTTCATGGTCTCCGGCCACAAACATGTGACCTGTGCCTGCAGGGGTTGCACGGGCACTACCAGGCAGAGGTGCAGATTGGGTACTGTCTGATGTCACTTGTCCACTGGAACCGTGTCTGTGTTGCGACCATCCCGGGCCATGTGCATGTGGCCTGCTGTGTCATGGTGTGGACAGCACAGCACCAGATGCACTGCTGCTGCTACCGCCACTATGGGAGCGGACATGTGAGGTAGCTTGTACATGTAGGCCTGACACAGGTGATGTAGTAGGCCTACGTCCACATGCCTGGTGCCTCACTCCTACCAGATGTTCCAACACAGACTGCTCATGCTCATGGTTTGTCATGCCACGGTCAAGGACTCCAACCATGTCATCCAACCGTCTATCCAAAGCTTCAGCAATCTGCTGTTGAGCATTTACCATTGCCTGGATGTTGTTGTTTAAAGAACAGTCAGCAGCCCTGTGTAGCCTCTGTTCGTCCTGTTTCACTATTCAGCATGTGCCTGTGCTTCCATTACAGCCTGAAACATGCATCTGGTGACACCATCTACTGCTCTCTGGTCTTGCAGGAGCATGCTGGCCAGAGGTCCTCCTATGAGCAGCACTGGCCACGTGCCTGTGTGGGGCACCACCAGTTGTTTGGCTGACACCATGGTGTGCAGGCACACCTTCCATAGCCCCCACACTTTCCTGTTCCAAGCTACCATGTGCCAACTGTCCTTCCTCTATGGCCACTGGTGATGGGGTATGTGCAGGCATGGGATCTGTGTGCGGGGATGAGGGGGATATAGATGGAATGGCAACCAATGGCACAGTTTCAGCCCCTGACAACTCTACCTGTGACTCAATCATACGTTCATCATCACTGCAAGAGTCTGTGGGGACACTAACATCAGATATACCGCAGGAGGGCAATGCACCTACCTCACCTATGAGGGCAGACAAAAACTGTACATTACAATCTATACAATAGACACACACACACACACAGACACACAAGCATGTGATATGACAGAAGGCATGCAGCATGCATGTGATACAGCAGACGGCATGCAGTGCAGACAATAATAGTGGTAGTTATCATACATCCCCGGGTTGCACACAACAGCATGCATGTGTCATAGCAGACGGCATGCAAATTATACAATCATAGTAGTAGTTAGCATACATCCCTGTGTTACATCATGTGGACTAGCACAGGTTAACAGTACACCTGCCTGATGTGTGGCATATGACCTTGACAATCACATGTAGTATGACATGTGATCTGCTGACGTGTGCAATGACATGTATACATGTTTAGCACAATGGTGTCCTGTCAAATATACAGTGGGGCAGTGGTGTCCCAATGCAGAGTTGTCTGTCTGCCCTACAGATATACTGCACATTTAGCTGATGTGCATGGCCATTGCATGGAATCATGAGGCATCTTTAGGGCTATACAGTGTGAGTTACAGACAGAGTTCATAGCCATGACTGTGTTCAGATACAATACATATATACTGTGGCATGTGACCAACATCACTGAGGTGTATACACACTAAACCATGATGTGGAAGTTGTGACATGGGTCACTGATGGGTATATGGATGACATCCCTGCACATCTGCAACCATATTGCTGCTGCCTGGCAACTATGGCCAGACCCAGTACACCATGTCCCACATGACATCTGTGTACCACACACACACACACACACACACACACACACACACACACACACACACACACACACGAGGAGTAAGTATGACATTGATGTCCAAAACCAGCAAGGGGAATGTACTGTATCTCTGGGCTGATGTGGATACTGTAGAGGTGACTGCTTTCATGTCGTGACCCCCTCAAGATGTTCAACACATCTTATGTGGTGGATTGATGTTATGCCTGCACAAGATGTGCACAGGCCTGTAGGATGTCTAGTGTTCCACATCTACAATATGACCACTATACAAAGGCCATAGTTGGACCATGTGTTGCCATTGTACAACAGGGTATACACCACAAGCACATCACGTCTACTATGTGTGTTGCTCTATGTCTCTGGCCATCCTCCATGGCCATGTGTGTACATGTGTTGTCCAAATTATTGTGACGGACATCTATTTCACATGTCTGTGTTGCCCCATATGACATATATGCTCCACTGATGACAGGGTTATGCAGATAAAGGGTGATATGTGGGATATGTTTTGAGGTTAGGTACGCAGTGTTGCAGCCAGGCCACTAGATGTCATGGACATGTCAAGATAGCACATCACATTGTGTGACATTCATAACAGGGCTATGATCCACACCAGTGAATCCTGTGTGCTGGCCATACTCCAGCCCACTGTGTAGTACTGTTTGTATTCACCACATGTGTAGTTCTGATCTGTAGTACGTCCCTAAAGTGAACAGCACCTCCACCATTGTATGCACAGCTGTCCACACATCTGGCATTGACAGTTTGTGAGGATTCATGTCAGTGAGATGATTCCCATAGTTTGCAAGTATTGCACATGAGTAGTCATTGTGATGCATTGCAGGTCCGACCTGTATATTGTGACAGGACCATACATTATGTGTACATGTTGTAAATGGCCACATGGCAGATAGATTTGTGCATTACGATTCCTGATAAATAATAACACTCTCACCTGCAACAGGTCGCAGCTGAACACCAGAGGTACCTAAATCGGAGTAACACAGCCGTATGAGCATAATCCACACCTGTATAATGGCTACAGGGTGCAATGTGCATAACACATACACCAGTACATTAGACTATACTATGGTGTATGCACATGTGTGCATACACAGAGTAGCATACTATAGTATGCGGCATGTGATTATACATGCCTTGCATATGATGTTACATTACATATTGTACAGTGACACATGCAACTATATGGAATATAGTTGTTATAGGTGCAGTACTGACTTACCAGGCAACTCCAGGCTCAGTGGTTGAGAGACACCCACCTCCACAATATCGGCTAAGGCTTGTGGATGTGGTTCTGCAGGTGTCCCCAGGTTGGTCAATAGCTCCTCAGTATGTGTGAGTGGGGGCTGGGTTGGTGGTCCACCAACTGTTGCACCTTGTTCCTTGGCAATTGCATTCACACGCTGTTTTGCTCATCCAATGAGGTCTGTACAGTGTCTGCGCACCTGCTGGTATGTGCAGTTGTGGCCACTAACATCATTAACCTTCCTGCGAAGTTCCATCCACAGGGCATCCCGATGCTGTGCATCCTTTGGCACATGGCTGAACAGGATATCGTGATTGTCGAGTAGGTATGGGATGAGGGCCTCATCCTCCAGGTGGGTAAAAGGGGGTAGCCTTGCACACGGCTTACCTGGAAGACATAATGATGGAGACAGGTCACAGTAGCTCACAGAGACATACAGAGCTACAGCTGAACATATATGTGTATCACATTTATTAAGTTTAAATAGTTGTATTTGCAAACCTACATGACACTGACGTGCTTGTGTCACACACATGTGACACTCAATGTTGAGTGTATATTATCACCATATATGTGTGTGTGTGTGTCACCTGATTACTTTGTTCATACTCCATGTGGATGTTGTCTTGATGTGGGCATGTCTGTTTGCCTGTACTGGCATTCCTACCTATTAGCACATGGCTGGATGTGTCCATATTAATGCAGTCGACCTTGATGCTGTGTATATGTCACATATAAGGGCTTACACTGCCTTAACAGACATGACTTGTAACACTGCAGACTTGCTCACATAAGGTTTTACATGTATGTGTTCTGCCATATACATCTACACGACACTGTACGGCAATTCAACATCCTGCCATGTATCACCCGTGTTGCACAAGTGATACATATGGGACACTGGCTAGCCAGATGGTATTTGCAGGGATGGATATCAACTATATCATGTACAGTCAAAGTCAACTAGTGAGCTATATGCCATGGGCCATGTATGAATCTAGGATGAAAGGTTACCTGGCAGTAGCCGACAGGTGGATCTGTGGGGCTAGGTGGAGCGGTGCCACATTACTGATCCACAGGGTTAATGATGCATTTACCATGCGGTCATCACACCATGTCTGAGAGGGGAGCGATGTGCAGCTTTGATGGACAGAAATGCATAGTATGGCAGGATTATGTAAAGTGTATGGGACAAGGATCTGTCCAGCATGTGGAAAGTGGATGTCCATGAAGTATGTGTTCGAGATCAGGATGAGTATATGTAGCATGTCCAACATCACTGGGTTGGACTTGGATTTATTCAGGGTATGCATCATGCTGCATAGCGGAGATGGGGAATAGGAAGGCTGGTGTAGGCCATCTGCACATGGCCAATACCCCTTAAAGGAAATATGTGATCTGATATGTGTCACTTGAGTGTTGTGCATGGCTAGACAATGATCTCTAAATTCATGGATGGCACCCTATCATTATTAGGGTTGCTACATATGACTACCTGACAGGTGTGGTGATGAAGCTATCACAGGAAAGACAACTGCCAAGCTGCATCCCTTACACACAAGTGTCCATTATGTTGACCACTGCCTAGGTGGTAGTTCATGGGTACAGGGTTATTAACATAGGGGTGACAATGCAATATGTAGCTGTCAGACTGTGGCCATATGTCAAACACATCTCACTCACAAAGCCCCTTCTGTATGTTGTCCACAACACTCCTGAGTCAGCTATTGCTCCTAGGTCATAGTCATTCGCATACTTCAAAAGGCAGATGCCTTCTGTTTGTCTGTGTGGTATGGACTACAATGAGGGGGAATAAAATTCATTAACCCTGACATACTGTAGCTGCCCCTGGTGTGATGAGCATGTATTATTCAGACACCTTCTGTAGTGTTGGTTCTGCCAGCAGTCCTGTTGCAAAACACTCCTGTGACATAGGAATGTACATCTAGTATACTGAGTGTAGGTGGTACACAGTATGGGTGATGATGTCCTATGACCTGGCAAGGTTATGATATGCAGTGTGACATCAACCTTACTGTCATCTACATCTGGACTGCTGACATCAAATATTTGATCAAGGTTCATGGCCTTCCAGACCAGACTCAGCAGGGTAGTAGTGCAATGCTTCCCATTATCTGTGGCGTCTCCCCCTTTGTGGGTTGTGATACCTGTCGGGGTACACCATTCAGTGTGTACACAACCTGACATGGAGCTATGTTTTACATGATGTGTACGTGGAGAGCATCATTTTTTGCCATATGTGTATGATACAACCTGTGATGTGGACAGGTCCCATGCAGCCTGAGTACAGCTTGTACCTGCATAGTTATGGGTACAAGAGCCCTGTGGTGTGTATGGATATATGCTTGTGTACCTGTTGGGGGGAGGGGGCCATGTATTTATGTTATCCAAGACCCTATCTGGATTGCTTATTCATGCTCAGCACTTGTTCAGAACTTGTAAGCACTGCGTAAGCTAATAATTACTATAGCACTCAGTCTTCCTCATTACCTAGAGGTAATGGTAAACAGGTTTTGTACATACTTTTCTCACTTGCTTAGAGTAAAATAGCTCTTGTACTCACTTTCCTCACTTATCTAGGTGAAAGTAGTTCTATATTCAGGCATGTCCAAGAGTTAACGCCAGTGTTCTCACCTGTCTATCTGATGAATCTGGACATCTTGAGGAAATGTACACATTGCCTCATGTACACAGACAAGCCTCGCCACCTACCACCCAACACTACAACCTGTGAGAGATGCACTCATCTAGCCAAACTGGAGGTAAAGCTCTTTCCAACCACGCCTGTCCCTGACATTCATGTGGAGAAGGTAAACATTTGCACCACACCACACTCATCACATAGTCTCACTAAATCTACCCCACCATTAACTGAGAAAACTACTCATGTACCAACACATTAGCTCAACACTTTCTGGAATTCATTAACACCAATGCCCTGAATCAACATATCCACACACCCACCAGGGGCAACAATATCCTAGATCTAGGCATTACCAACATGAGTGACTGGTGCTCCACACGTGAAGTCAACTCCTCGTTGGTCCGATCCGACCATGAGCTGAACACCGTTGATATCCACATCCTGCCCTCACCCCCCATTAAGGGAACCACATTATAATATGTCTACAAAGCCAACTACATGCTTCTTAAGACAGACGTGGTAAATGTCATGACACCCATGCAGATGGACAATACTGTTACAAATGCTGAATCCTACACAAATACACTCTATAAGCACTTACATGAGTGCATGGCTTGTGCTATCCCAAACAGAACCAAGACACTATACTCCTAATTAAGGAATCCAATCTGGTGGTCCCCTGCCATAAACAAACTGTACTACAGGAGGAAGACACTGTTGCAAACGACAGTATAATCCCATGCGTGAATGAGCTCCCTGGCCAGCCTCAGTAAGAAGGCGAGGTCCCTTATAGGATCCTCCAAAGCTAGCTATGAAAACTAAACCACCACTTATTCCAACAATAACCCCAAAGCATTCTATAGCTGTGTCAAATATCTCGATATCAACAACCAGATCTGCTCTGAGTGACAGCAAAAAGGCACAAACATTACAGAACAAACTGATATTGGCAACATTTAGTGCTACCTTTCCCCCTCCCTCTAAAAGCTGCACACTCTAAAGCCAATATCATAGCATCCATGGGACCAGACAACATCCCAGGCTGCTTTTTACATGAACTTCAGAACGTACTGTCTCCCCACCTACACACCATGTTCAATAATAGCCTCACATCAGGCATAGTGCCCCCTGAATGGTGCACAGCAACAGTTATCCCACTCCACAAAGGTGGCACCACAATGGACCACGGGACCGATTTCCCTATAGGCCTGACTAGCCCAGTCTGCAAGTCTATGGTGCACATCATGGGTCTCAGTCACAGAGACATTGGGTACCTCCAAACATTTGACCCCTCCCAGTTTGGCATTGTTAAGGCAGACCATGCCTCTTAAACCTGGTGGACATCTTAGAGATAGCTACCAAGGCATTAGATGAGGGTCAGGAGGTCCACACAGCCTACCTAGATCTCTCATAGGCTTTCAACACCATTCCTCCTTCTGGTATTATCAATATGCCCATCTGCCTGAACACTAACCCCTACGTCATGTGATGGTTTGCAAAGTGGCTCACGGACAGAACCCATACAGTTGGAGTTGCATACCCTAGGTCCAGCTGTATACCAGTTACAAGTGGCAGCCCCCAGGGCTTAGTCCTAGGACCCCTCATGTTCGGTATATACTTCTCTGACATACAGACAAGTACAGGAGGGCTTTGGCTGAATAGGTTTGCAGATGACTGCAAACTAGGGGACATAATTGTTTCCCCAGCTGTTACAGACACCCTCTGGAAGGGTCGCACTGAGACGGATACCTGGTGTTAATATCATGGCGTCAAGCTGAATGCCTAAAAGTGCATAGTCATCCCCTTTGGATATAACTAATTACCCACGGACTACCACATAGGTGCTAGTCCCCTACATACAGAAAAGGTAATAAGGGATCCAGGAACCCCAGTAAATAGCAATCCCTCCTTCAATACCCATAATTACAAGGTGGTTAGAATGTCCTTCTACATGGCCCCCCTAATCTCTAATGGGTTCACATCCAGATCAAAGGAGGCCATTGTGATTCTCTACTCATGACTTATTAGACCCATTAAAGGATACAACACCCCATTTGGGATATATCTTACAAGACAACTGCAACAGCTTTGAAGACCACACCAGTACCACACCAAGAGGATTACTGACCTCAAACAGATGACCTATGCAGCCCAACCTAAGAACCTCCAGCTGTATTCCATTGCATACTGCATACTCACAGGTGATCTCTGCTTGACATACAAGGCCCATGTCCAACCCTGTATTGCCGGATATGATCCAGCTAAACAGAGGCCCCTGAGGGCCACAAGCTCTAGGGATATACACCTATCCACAAAGATGACTAGGACGTGCTAGATGGATAGATTCCTGACCTGGACACTCCCCATGCTTTGGAACATGATTCCAATGTACAGCAGGCAGAGCCCCTCACTAGCACTCTTCAAGGGAAACCTTGACGTGTGGATGGGAGACAGACATGTACCCTGGGGATCACTGCAGTGGCTCTGCTGGACAGAGGCACAGGGAACTGATGGCTCTGCTGTTCAGAGGCCAGGGAACCAACCTATGGTGGTGGCAAAAGCCAACACACTCTAGCTAGGCTTATAAATACCCCTGGTAAGACAGCCTAGCACCTACCTTTGCACATATTACATGTCTTATGTGCATGGATAGTTAACTAGCGCTTCCATTTTACTTTGCTATCATGCTGATAAATTGTCGGGTTACTAAAAGACATATGTATCCTGTTATTGTGTATTGTAAATGCCAATAGACATAACTAATGTTTGCCTAACATTACAGTAATGCTATGTAGCTTGTAATACATATCTGCCGACAATACTGTACATTACACAGTTATTGGCACAATATCCCACAATGCAAATCATAATTGCACAGTGGCCCAACCTTCGACATGTTATTCTCAGTAATACACCCATACATACGGCTGCAGTTACAATATATCAACATATACTATCCCCTGTTATAGCACATACTTGTTGGACCAGACCTCCCACTGACAGCAGCTGGTGAGGAGTATTTCTGGTCAAAGCCCTTATATAGCATCCCTTGTGGTATATGCGGTGTTTGCCTTGTGACCTACAGCAGTACACACAAATACTACAAGCGTTACTATGCTTAACAATACATCACTACAAGATAACTGTTTCCACTATATGGATTGCGTGCACTTTAAATACTACAGAAAGGTACTACATATACAGACATAATGACTTATTAGTAACCCGAGGTGTCATTAACTGTTGATTCAATCCTTTTCAGTTTGTGTTTCAATGTTCTTTGTAGCATTCCACTGGTATATACGGATGGTATGAATGTGTGATAACACATCCTTTTCTAGTTACATATCGGTAACATGTGGTTTCCTGTCCACCAATTGCCGTTCCAAAGTAGTTAATTAGATGCACATCAGCTGTGCAGCTACTCCATTAGCCAATACCATGGCAAAAGTGGTGTATAACTGAGTACTCCTTTTGGGCGTTGTCCATTTGCCTTACTTTCGAGGAAGACGGCCTGGATGTGTTGTTTGTGATATATTTCAGCAGCTATATGGAGACACACAGAGATATATTAGCTTCATGACTCCCGTGAACTGTGTGTAATGGCTAGATGAATTTGTTCTACATGTGAGTACAGCTGTTATATTTCAGAACATTGCTACTTATGCAGGGTTCATTTGTACCTGATACTTCTGCAGATGTTTAAGTCTGGCAAGGATGTTTGGGCAGCTCAAGGCTGTATGGCTATGCATGAACTGTTATGTGGTTTACAGTGTGCTCACCAGACATCCTTGATTTGGTGTACAAGTGTAGCATACTGTGCTGTTACTCAGTAATTGCTAACACATCCCGGTGTACACACAACCCTCTAAAATGGGATTAGTGCAAACAAACCCTGTAACATCAGCAGCTGTTCCATTGTATAACAGCAGCTATTTCGCATAGGGCCATGTTAGTGTGTCTCTGACAAGGTATGTTAAGGCTCCTGCAGATGTCGTACAGTGAGTGAATGATATGTGATGTTATTACAGTTTGTATTGTAATATAAGCAACAACAAAGACCAACAGTGAGTCCCAGCTCTACCTTCCAAAAAGATAAAATTTATTCAGTTAGAGCAAATCTTTTCTCTAGCGCCTCGGCCAACAGCCTTTACAGAGTAAGACAATAAAACTCCTAAAAAACTTCACAATATATACAAAATAAAACAATCAATCAATTATGCAATCAAATAATTAAATCACATGTATAATATACATTTAAAGCCACAGTTTTAAATAAGACTTTGCCAGTTGCATTCTCTATTCATACCATATGGTTGTAAAGTCCCATACTTCATAATCAAAATAGATTCCTTCTGTCTCAGTATGTTCTTTTGCCAATCTAAATTATTATAATAGAGAGGAACATGTTCCAATATGGAAACTTTTATATGATCAATATTACCATGATGTACAGAGTTAAAGTGTTCAGCAATGGGACTGTTTATTTTATTATTTCTTACATCCCTAACATGCTCTTTAATTCTTTCTGCCAACATTCTCTTTGTTTCCCCAATATAGTATTTATTACAACCACAAAATATAGCATAGATAACACCCTTACTCATGCAAGAGTATTTAGCTCTTGTAGTAAAATTTTTTCCATTTATTTTAACTACCTCATTCACTATATGCTTGCAAACGGAACACTTTCCACAAGGGAAGGTTCCTACAACTTTCACATTATTTAAACTACTAGTATAAGGTTTTTTGGGACTCACTGTTGGTCTTTGTTGTTGCTTATATATGTTTATTTTTCTTGTTGTTTCATTATTGTATTGTAATATGTTTGGGTGTGGGGGTGATGGGTGTGCATAGCAGATGCAGGTGTGTAGAAACTGCTTTTATACATAATCGATATGTGCGTTAGGGTTCCTTCCCTATCTGAACACCTATCCTTTTGTGGACTAATACAATGGTAATTGCAGGCTGATTCATTAAGGCACTGTTATGTGGTTCCTGTACAGCATGCAGGTGATGTTAGTCCTTGAATCCCTTCAGTAATACATCTGAATGTCCTAAAGTGTTGCTACATGAAAGCTGTGTATTTCTGTCATAGGTATTTGCAGTCATTGTAGTTGTGTTGGTGACTGACCCTCTTTGGCTAGGGTTGCCACCTTTTCATATAGCCATAGTGGGACATTTTCAGGACACACATCAGAATTTACAGGCCGACACAAACCCATGGTCAGTACAAGGGACAGAACTTTCTTTTTTTGCCTAAATATAAGCTTATTCTTGTAGAAGTTTAGTTGCTTATCCTGTTTCTTGTAACATGTAGGTATTTTAGATACAGAAATAACTATTGTATGCAACTATTACAGTAGATATGGGACATAATTATGTCCTACAATCCCAGGACATTTGCCACATTTAATATATTTAGTCAGGACACAACCGCCCAAAGAGGGAGTACCCCTCGCAAAATGGGACAGGTGGTAACACTATCATTGGCTCAAGTCCATAGCACATATTTCTAATAGTGTATAGGCATATACTCTCCATATCCTTTGTTCATAAAGGTTGGTAGTTGGGGAATGTGTGATTGCTATGGTCCATGTTATAGACATATATGAACAATTCAACCACTGTATACGGGATAACTATGGAATCCCGAAACCACAGAGTTCCGACGCACACAGTACCGGGACCAGACTCCCATACCCCACATTACCGACAGCGACAGTAACTTGCGAAAGTAACATGAACATGGAACACACACACGCACACACAGACACAGTGCTACCCACCACATCCAAACAAACTATCCTTCACTGCATATGAGCAGGTGGTCAAGCTCCCCTACACCCCCCACCTAGGTGTCTGCGCCCTCCACACCACCCCCTACTTTAATATTCTACCTCCTAGGTCGCGCAAACAGACACACAAAGCTAATCCACACCCACACATTACAGTCCCCCAAGAACAAACACCACACCCAGAACACACACTTACACACACTACAGCCCTAAGAAACACACTTATACACAGTAACCTATCTGAACCGCAACACCAGAAGCACTGACTAACTCTTCCTAAACATCGTGATTTTACACCTCACGCATATGGTGTTTCACTACTGTGTTCTTTTGGACCTTAAGCCTCGGGATTAAGCACATCGGTATGTAAAGCAGTCGGTATATGGTAGGTATCCCATTTATATGTAGATGTTGTTAACCTATCTATATATTTACATATATATGTATATCCCCATATATCAACATATATCTCTCTCTTTCCCTGTCTCTCTCTCTCTATATATATATATGATGATATATATCTATATATATATATATATATATATATATATATATATATATATATATATATGTGTATATATATATATATATATATATATATATATATATATATATATATATATATATATATATATATATATATATATATATATATATATATATATATATAACATACACCTTTCATTGGGTACATGCCGGTTTGTCCTATTTCAACACATTCCTACCTTTTGTGTTTTATCCTGTCGGTATACATAACTGCCATTGGTAAATCTCAGGTAGCTAAGTGGTATGTTATTGTAATGAATGAGTACATGGTTGCGTGTTCTAATCCTGACAGTGATATCTTACCTCTCAGAGTAGGCACTGGTAGTGCAAGTGTGATTAACGCACATTTCAGTGGTTGTGTGTTCCACATGTTTATTATTCTGTGGAGAACTACCTATATATGCAAGCTGTGTTTAAGGTATACTATGTAACATGTAAACATCTGTGAAGATTTCTGTCAGGGATACTCCCCATTATTTGGAACTGCATCCCTGATTACATTATACAACCCCCCTCACTAACACTCCAGAGAATCCTTGCAGAGTGGGTAGTGAACAGTGACTACACCCCAGGGATCCAGCAATTGGATCTGCTTCACAGAGGGACAGTTAGTTAATCGATGTGATGGCGACAGCAGACACATTTTGCCTATGCTTATGAGTGGCCTCGGCAGTTGGACATGTACCTACCTATGTATCTATGAACCTGTACATACAGTATGGACACATGCTGATCGCTTAGTTTACTGTTCAGGTATTGACTTACCTTGTGCCAATGGCAGTTGTGTGTACAATAGGCGAGGGCTACCTATGTAGGATGCACACAGTAGACCACCTATACATGACAGTTTACAGGTGGTTGTGTGTGTGTGTGCCATCCATGTTTGTTGTGTGTGCAGGTGGAGAAGGGTGTCAGTCCATGACTGCCTACACTGTCACTGTGTGTGCTATATGTTCCCTCTTTGCCATGACATGGGCATACTGGGCACACCTCCGTCTGCCTACTGGGGCTAGCACAGGGTGTTTATGGTCTGAGTCCCTCTGTGCCTGTGGGTCCCTTGACAATGGTGGTGGGCTCTGAGGGCCTTGACCATTCTGTCCCTGCTGCAGCTGTTTCCGCAGAATCATATTGTGTAGCATGGCACATACTATGAAGATGTGGGCACACGTTCCTGGAGAGTACTGCAAGGCTCCACCAGATATGTCCAAGCAACGGAACCGTGATTTCAGCATCCCAAACATGCACTCTATGATGATTCTGGCTTCTGCGTGTGCCTCATTATGGCATTCTTGCATGGCTTTGTGTGCATTTCTGATGGGAGTCATCATCCACGGTTCCAGTGCATAGCCAGCATCCCCCACCAGGTGGCCATATGTGATGTCCCCCCTGGAAAATACCTGATACAGCTGTGAGGCATGCCAGATGTGGGAGTCGTGATAGCTTCCAAGGCTGCCAGCACACACATCCATGATAATGCCTGGGCATTGCACACGACTTGATGGATGGAAATCCCTTGCGGTTTATGTAGTGCCTACCCTGCTTACTGGGTGGTGACTTGATGTGTATGTGTGTGCAGTTTGTTGCACCCAGTACCTCCGGGTATTCTGCCACATGGTGGAAGAGATGCCTATTGCTGGCCAACTCCTCCTGCATTCGGGGGATATATATGTGCTCATTGGTATGTGGTAACATGGCATCCAGGAACTGGTGGAGTACCCTGGATGCTGATGCCTGTGAGATCCCCATGATATCCTCAGTTGGCCTTTAGAAGGTACCTGTGGCTAGTATTCTCAACCTTACACATACCTTTGTGTCCACTGGGATGGGTTCCCCTTTGTTACTTCTGGCTCTGAAGCATGGCGGGCACAGCTCAACAAGTTGCTGTATGTTGTCCCTGTCCACCCTGTAATGCTCTACTATCTCCAGATCATGTAGCCCCTGGTAGGTTACCCTGGGTCTGAACACTCTTATCCTCCTCAGGTGCCTGAGATGGTTGTCAGCATCATCCTCCACACCACCGTCAGTCTCCAACACATGCTGGTGAATCAAAGCTATGGCGGCCCCTAACATGTACATATTAAAAGTTCCCTGTCTGTATAAACCAATGGTGCAGAGTGTCTGTGGGCTTTCACACCTTACACTATTGTGCAATGGATGATGCTGGTGTAATTGGGTGTGTTTGTGCTATTCTAGCTGCAGGGTATCTTAATTATTGGTTTTACAGCAGGTACTGCTATTGTGGGGCCTTTGGTGTTGACTTACGCTTGGCTGCTGTGATTCATCTATTACCCTTTACTTCAATATTCAACCCGATTCCCCACCCATTGTCAGGCATGCATCCAGCTGGTGCCTTTCTTGTTTTGTACTTTCACAACCCAGGATTGTGTTGGGAAATGTGTTATGTAGCTGATCTACTGCAAGTTTGCTTTGTTCTGCTGTGACAGTTCTCTTTTCTTTGCTGTACGGCACCTCCCCTTTCCTGTTCTGCAGGTAGCTGCTAGCAGCCTTGTTAGCTGTTGTCTATGGCCAACTGTGAGTTTCTAGGTTTTAATTACTCATTTGTACTCCAATTACCATGCTGCAGCATTTTCTTATTGTCTTCCCATATCCTTCCTGTTTCCGCTGTGGTCCGTGCCACGCACAGCCATTTACCGGGTTTCGTGCGCATTTTCATCCACGTTCACATGAACTTTCGGTTACCTTTTGTGCTCTTAGCTAAGTAAAGCTATGGCTACTTCCACACCCCTATGCTGCGCCTTTGCTTAGCAACACGCAACATGGATTAGCAATGATCCAATGTGCTTACAGCTACGGTGGCGCGCCCCTCACTTGATGTCATGTTTACCTCCAGGCCACTCCTCGGTGTTGTACACCGTGTGGTGCATCCTTACGCCGTTGGGGTGTTTGCGATTCAGTATTACTTGACTCATTTGCATGGCATTGACTGCTAATTCCTAGTTACCGCACAAACACTGTCACAGACCCTTAGCAACTCTTGTGCCATGGTTGCGGTGTAGCATGCACTCCATTGACTATTATGGGGATATCATGAATAGTGTTACATTGCAGTTTTATGACATCTAAATATATTTTCCTTGTGATCCCGTTTGCACACAGATGCACTGCAGTTTTACTTTGCGTTAGTGTGGCCATGACTTTAAATGTTATTTTTTATATGTTGTGCATGTTGTTTTATGCCATTGGCTATATATTTAGCCATTGGCATATATTAACATTACAATACATAAGTTTGGTCCATTTTCATGGCTCCAATTTTATGTTTGACAAAATGTAAACTGTTTTTTTTTTTTTGGTTTATATTTCTACATGCTTACGCTATGCCTGCACCACTTCATGAATCGCTATATACACTCATTTGCATGCTATACTGCTGCACATGGGGTAATTAGCATACATGCACCAGGAGCTGCGCAGCTCTGGCATACGCTGGTAGTGCATATGGAAACAGCTTCACCTGAATCGCTCAGCCATATTTGGCTAGATCGCTGACGCTACTCTGATGCCTGGCGCAGGCTTCATGAATCCCAGGGAGGGTTTTTGCTGATGAAACAGAGAAAGTAGACAATGCTTATACTTAAGATAGTTTAGATTGTGGTTAACCTTACTACTGGAGGGACAGCCTTGGAAAAGCAATAGTAAAGAAAGGTGCAAGGACTCAATCAAACAAGCACTTATCAATTACGGAAATGTTTCTACTGAGAGGAATGGAATATTACTAAATAACAGAACCATAAGAAATGCATTGCTGTATCATGCTTGAAAAGTTTATGATTCCTCATTACAGGGAAAGAAGCTTTCAGTACCATTAATGACTTCTGCTGTTATAGTAACGTAGCAGTCTGAAAACTAAACGTAATTATGCAAGTGCACAGCTGAAGGTATCTTGGTGATTGTATATGTGTCTGTATGGACAGTAAGCAGAGGAGGGCTGAATAAATTAAAATGCAGAAAAAAGCACTATTACCCAGCAAAGGTAATACCTGTAGGCTGCAATGTTGCTGGAATTTTTTTAATCACCTGTTGAAGTATCACATGGTTCATGATGGAAGTGCTTCTGTAGATCAAAACTAGGTTTGGATATGTTACTAACTATTAAGGCTGAACCTAAGAATGTTTGATGAGCTTCCTGCTACAATACTGCATGATAACTGAGTTTTGAAATTAAGATAATTTCATGTAATCAGCAGTACACTGAAAAAATAATCAATTTCTTTAGTTAGTTATTAATTCATTTATTTATTTTTGGCTAGTTGCAACATTAAAAATACAACTCTTAGCAGTAAGCATTTAACAGGTCTGCTCCTACAGTATCAGTTTCAGTAATGGCTAGGCAACTGTAGCTTTCATGAGATAGATGGGTGCAATTTTTACAACTACAGAGTTTCTATAATATAACTTAAGCATTGCTGCAGTCCTGTCATAAAGGTGCACCAAATTAATTTATATTGTTGCACTATATACTTCTGTTAGCTATATGAGGTAGTTCTGCATATGCCCAACAAAGTTGTTGATGTCAGTGCCTAACCACATGCAAAGTATCTAGTACAGAACTGTACAGTATTGCACTTGGCACATTATAACAGCTGATGTGTTACTATACAGTTATTAGCCGAACTGCAGCATCATAGACTGTGGAATAAGAATCTTTCAATAAAGGTAATAACTGTGCATGTTCATGTGTGCCCTTGGGACTGGCTGGAGAAGCTGCCTTGTGTTAGATGAATCATTTTGTATGGGTCAGAAAAACATATGGCATAGCTTTCGAGTAATAGAACTATTGCATCAGGTTAATTATACTTTAGCGATTAATTTAAAGTACATGTAACTACCTATTTGAGTATCATAACTGGTGATTTTGAATAACTTCAGTAACACTGATTAATTCACGAAAGGCAGAGATAATGTTATCATTAAGTCTTAGTTACAGCAAGGGCTCTGTAGAGCTGATAACTGTTGTCTGACTATAGTGCATAGCACCTATATGTTAACCACTTTGATGAGTTCCTGCTACACAAACACCAGCAGATGATAATGCTGTAAGCATTCTAATATTCTAATCAGTTTTCATTGATGTGATACATGCAGGGGGGTCCATTTCTCAATTCATATCCAAGTTTGCACTTTTATTATGTGGATGACTTCCAGGGAAATGGACTTGATTTTGCACAGAAATCATGTTTTCTTTCTGTTTTGTTAACTACCATAGGGGATCACGAGTATACTAAGTTGGTGCTGTTTTTCTAACTTGCTTTCTTAAAGAGATGTACAGATAATCCCAAACAGTAAACAATAACCTTCTGCACATTGACTATATCTTGCCAAATAAATGTAAACAGCTGTTGAGACTTAATTATGTGAACATTATGTTTGAAAAATGACCCACTTTTCATAAGTCAGAACAGTTTTCCTGGTACACTGAAAATGTTTAAGAAATTTGATCCCTCTGCACTTTCTCACAGTTCAGCTCTTGTTTATGTAAGTCTAACACATGCGATCTGGAAACGTGCCTCTATATGTAGTATCAGCCAATTGCTGGATTTCCCTAGGTAACTATTATAAAACATTTCAACTGAAATACACAGTTCATGACAAAGATAATCTTTTAAGACTGTCTCAGATTACTCGACGGGCATAACAAATAATTATAGACTGCAAAATATGAATTGTTCATTCATTCTCCCCAAAAGAGCATTTTTTGTTATCAAAATAAAACAGTCTTTCATTATTCATAGAATTTTTTAAAGTCATAATGTTTTATTTTATTTCTTCATCATTTTTTGAGCTATTTTGTATTTCACAATAGGTCATTTTTGTACCAATTGTTATGACTAGTTACCACTGCCTGTAAAGAATATGTTTAGCCATGCCTATTTTGACTGTAAGTTTGTTTAGAGTTATAGGTAAAAATAAATAAATGTAGCTTCCCTGCTGGTTATACTAAACTGAACTGAAGAGCTATTCATTTCACTCTTGTCTTCAGAGTCTCTCTCTCTCTCTCTCTCTTTGTCTATATAAAAACTACATATAGCTGTAGTTGTTTCCTGTGAATAAACAGAATGTTGAACAAAAGTTTGGTGTGGTTAAATTGAGCAAAAGGAAAATTGTACAGAATAGCAGTTTGTGCCAAATTGATATTTGTCATAGTTTGTAGTGGGAGTTGTGTGTTTTTGTTAAGTAGGTATTATTGTGTTTCTGGATGGATTCTTAAAATTAAGGGTTTGTTTGGAACTTTTTTCCAGTGGGATGATAACCATTGCCATTGTGGTTCTATGTGTGACATTTCTCCTTTGCTCAAGTTAGTGCAATCTTAGAGTTGGTACAATTTATGGCTGGCTGTGTGTGGTAGGGATTGCACCACAGCAATGTTGCTGGGAGTGGGGAGCTTAGCCCTGCAGAAAAAAAAAAAGTTTTGTGAGGTTTTTATGAGGGGGTTACAATATTTATTGATTTTTTTTTAATTTAATACTAGATGTGTTATTTGTATTCACGGCTTTTTTCATTTTTGTTTTATCCTGGTTATGTGAGTTTTACTTTGATGATAAAACAATGAAATATAGATAGATTGATAGACAGACAGACAGATATAGGTATGCAAGTTTAAAACTGGTATATTGGTGCTTAGCAGAGTAATTCTCTGTTATTGACCTTTTCCAAAATTATTGCACTAGGACAGAACTTTCATTAATTTTGAACATTTTATACTCTGCAACAGCAAGCATTTCTTATTTGCCTTAATTTATCCTTTTAATTTTGCAGACAAAAAACAACTATGCACTGACCTCATCCTTGCACCATGTTTCAGCTGGCATACAGTTTATCTAGATCAGTAAGTTTATCTTTGCCAGTATTCGGTATATGAGTCAGGATTCATAGGTTGCATAATGTACAGCACTCACTTGGCACCCCCTACACATGGTCAAGATGAAATTACTTGAATGTCAGCAACATGAAAAAAAAAGACAAACAACACAAAGCCAAACCCTGCTTCCCATAGGAAAGCAATACCAGTGTGGTTTCTAAGTGTGCACTAGTAATGATTCACTTGTTTTGGTAGCTTTCTCCCTTCTTTGAGTTGGTGCAACCATGGAATTGGTATGTGTGGGCAGATTGGGAAGGGGTACAGGAGGCAAGCTCCTCTGCAAAAACAAGTAAATATTATTTTTTCACCCGTTCGAATTTCAGGCATTTTATATTTTGTTAAATTGACTTTCAGGAAGTCAGAGTTTTACAGTAGAACTCACTCATATGCATCAAATCAGCCATGTGCAGGTTAGACCATGCAATTGTGCTTGTCCCCTGCTTCACTACTTTTCAGTGAGCCCAGATGTTTAGCAGAAGATATAGACATATCAAAACACAATGTCATGCAAATGAAACAAGGAAGTATTTGTCTAACATCCTTTCTAAAGACTTCAGCACAGCTGTCCTGGAAGGATATGGATGAAAAGAGATTTTCTGATGTTCTCAGGAACAAATTTCATATAGAGAGCAGGAACGTTATTATATTTTAACATTGCACTTAAAGTTGTTTTGTGAGGTGGCCACAGTGGTGCAGCGGTTAGCGTTGTCACCTCACAGCAAGAGGTTCTCCAGTTTGATCCTCAACTGGGGTGCCTTTTGTGCAGAGTCTGCATGTCCTCCCTGTGGTGTGGGTTTCTGGTGCTCAGTTTCCTCCCACATTCCAAAGACATGTTGTAGGTGGATTGGACACTCTAAATTGGTCCTACGATGAGTGCGTGCATGTGTGTGCCTTCTGTGGAAGGTTGGGCACGGGTTGGCAACTCAACACTGTAAACTCCACTGCCAGTCATGAGTGGACAAGTGATCCACTGTGGCAACCTAACCGGGAGAAGAAGCCTTAAAGTTGTTTTGTGTTTTCTGCATTTTATAGTTTATTTTACTGGTGTATCACTTTTACAGTTTGTTTGACTGAAGTTGTTTGAAACAGTTTTCTTCCTACTTTACCAATGAAGGATGCAACATCATGCAACTATTCTTCATACAGAATTCATCAAAAGTCCTAATCAGCAACTCGGTACAATGTCAGCAAAAAAAAATAGAGAAACAGAATCCAGTATATAAGAATGAATCCTACAGCGTGAGTGGCATGAAAGCTGAAGTACAAAATGTTGACAGTATCCCACCAACTGCTCATTAGCAATCTGTTGCTGTACATTACTTGTATAGAGTGCAAAGTTAGTGATTCGAGATTTGCTATAGATGGTAAGTTTTTATGGATAATATTCCAGTGGTACCATTTGATATTATGAGCACTATGTATTTATTTATTTATTTATTTATTTGCTTACGTTGTACCACTGACAGTCAAAATCTATATTTTTATACTTTTCTCTGTATGGGAGCATGGTGTTTTACTTTAGGTCATGGGATCTACTCCGGGTACACCCGCAGTTTTTTCAGTTTTGTACAGAGTTTTCTACCCACAGCCAAAGCATTCCAGGCTCTCATTATTTATTTATTTATTGCTGATATCATGCAAAGTCACCAATAAGGTATTTCAGCAAACTCTGTTATGATGAACAGTTGCATGATGTTCTATACTTCAGTGGTAATGTAGACCTCTGAAACAGTCACCTGTCTGTTACTGTGTTAGAGCATAACTACCTCTAGTTAGACCAAGTGTTTTCCCCTGTACTTTTCCAGTTTTCTTACTTAGGTTAAATGGCAGTTTTCAGTTTTTTTGACTAAATTTGCTTATGCTGGGTGTTTTACAGTTGCCTGGCTGTTATTGTGATATATAGCATCTCCATTTTGTTACACTAAGTGTTCTCAATATATTATTGTTTTAGGTGATATGTCAGTTTTCTTTAAGTGTTCTCCATGTGCTGCTTCACTTTTTATGCACTTTTAAATTTATTTGTACATTTAATTGCAGTCATCATTGTTTTTCCTGTCCAGGTGAAGGCAGTTGTGGTTGCGCTATGGCAGAAAATAATTTGCTCCTGTTTCTGAGGGATAGTCATTGAATGGATTTCTAACTGCTTTTATTATTGATCCTCTTACTACATTACCTCTATTTAAGTCTGCTGGCATCTGGTTGTATGGCATCCTCTCTCAAGGCATCAGGAGAGCTATACTGGAAGTATGTGTGCTGAGAAGATCTTTTCTGTCATTTTCAAGCACACATATCATAAGTAGCAGGAAAGTATCTGTATTGCATTGTACTTGAAATCACTTAGTGTTTTCTGTATTGTATCATTTATTAAATGTTATAACTTTTGTAGTTTGTTTCACTGCAGTTGCTGGTTTACTGTATCCACACAGGACTATCGATGCTGTCTTCAACAGATGCAGGTATTTTCGGTTTCAGTTTCTCACCAGGAATCGTGCTTAATCCGGGTTTTGTTAGAGCACTACAAACCACAGAGTAAAGTCCATGCTGATTTCCTAGCTAGTCTATACCAAATTGTTTACTATGCTTTTTAGTGCTTGAACTCCAATCAATATTCTGGGAGCCAAAACACTGTTGTCTTCTGTTATCCTCCATTGTCTATTACCAGTCTAGACTAGAATATTTTCTCCATACTGTTGACTTATTGCTCAAAACTCATTAGCTACAAATTTTCCATTTTTCTTTCATTGGGCTAATCTAGAAGCTGAAATACTATTATATCCTCTTATTCTTCCTTAACACCACTTGCAATTTTAGTCCAAAATGAAAGTCAGTTAGTTGAAGTAATTAAGATGATTGTTGACCTATGAACATTACTATTCCTGATTATAGACCTCTATTAAATATAGTAATGAAGTATTCCTACTACTTCTGAGATGCCTTAACTTAGGAAGATTAAACTTCATTATGGCAAGTCATCCTGCCTGGACGCAGCCATGAGGTTATAACTGCTACCCAGTCCCAAGGGAAAAGAAGAGTCAAAGATGTCAGATGGAAACATAACATGGAAACTCAAACTACTAAACCAAGTTATCATTGAAGCAAAAGATATTATATCAAAACCCAGAAATAGGAAACAGCAAGAGACAAAACAAAACCACTAATAAAACAAAATCAGACTAGCCTACTTGGCTCTGCAGCCTATACAGCTGCTAATTATAAAACCAGAAGTAATATAGTATACAAAAATCAAAGATGTCTTGTTGTATAAATATATAAATACTTCGTAGTTAATTAGATGCACATCAGCTGTGCAGCTACTCCATTAGCCAATACCATGGCAAAAGTGGTGTATAACTGAGTACTCCTTTTGGGCGTTGTCCATGTGCCATCCATGTTTGTTGTGTGTGCAGGTGGAGAAGGGTGTCAGTCCATGAGTGCCTACACTGTCACTGTGTGTGCTATATGTTCCCTCTTTGCCATGACATGGGCATACTGGGCACACCTCCGTCTGCCTACTGGGGCTAGCACAGGGTGTTCATGGTCTGAGTCCCTCTGTGCCTGTGGGTCCCTTGACAATGGTGGTGGGCTCTGAGGGCCTTGACAATTCTGTCCCTGCTGCAGCTGTTTCCGCAGAATCATATTGTGTAGCATGGCACATACTATGAAGATGTGGGCACACGTTCCTGGAGAGTATTGCAAGGCTCCACCAGATATGTCCAAGCAACGGAACCGTGATTTCAGCATCCCAAACATGCACTCTATGATGATTCCGGCTTCTGCGTGTGCCTCATTATGGCATTCTTGCATGGCTTTGTGTGCATTTCTGATGGGAGTCATCATCCACGGTTCCAGTGCATAGCCAGCATCCCCCACCAGGTGGCCATATGGGATGTCCCCCCTGGAAAATACCTGATACAGCTGTGAGGCATGCCAGATGTGGGAGTCGTGATAGCTTCCAAGGCTGCCAGCACACACATCCATGATAATGCCTGGGCATTGCACACGACTTGATGGATGGAAATCCCTTGCGGTTTATGTAGTGCCTACCCTGCTTACTGGGTGGTGACTTGATGTGTATGTGTGTGCAGTTTGTTGCACCCAGTACCTCCGGGTATTCTGCCACATGGTGGAAGAGATGCATATTGCTGGCCAACTCCTCCTGCATTCGGGGAAGTATATGTGCTCATTGGTATGTGGTAACATGGCATCCAGGAACTGGTGGAGTACCCTGGATGCTGATGCCTGTGAGATCCCCATGATATCCTCAGTTGGCCTTTAGAAGGTACCTGTGGCTAGTATTCTCAAGCTTACACATACCTTTGTGTCCACTGGGATGGGTTCCCCTTTGTTACTTCTGGCTCTGAAGCATGGCGGGCACAGCTCAACAAGTTGCTGTATGTTGTCCCTGTCCACCCTGTAATGCTCTACTATCTCCAGATCATGTAGCCCCTGGTAGGTTACCCTGGGTCTGAACACTCTTATCCTCCTCAGGTGCCTGAGATGGTTGTCAGCATCATCCTCCACACCACCGTCAGTCTCCAACACATGCTGGTGAATCAAAGCTATGGCGGCCCCTAACATGTACATATTAAAAGTTCCCTGTCTGTATAAACCAATGGTGCAGAGTGTCTGTGGGCTTTCACACCTTACCCTATTGTGCAATGGATGATGCTGGTGTAATTGGGTGTGTTTGTGCTATTCTAGCTGCAGGGTATCTTAATTATTGGTTTTACAGCAGGTACTGCTATTGTGGGGCCTTTGGTGTTGACTTACGCTTGGCTGCTGTGATTCATCTATTACCCTTTACTTCAATATTCAACCCGATTCCCCACCCATTGTCAGGCATGCATCCAGCTGGCGCCTTTCTTGTTTTGTACTTTCACAACCCAGGATTGTGTTGGGAAATGTGTTATGTAGCTGATCTACTGCAAGTTTGCTTTGTTCTGCTGTGACAGTTCTCTTTTCTTTGCTGTACGGCACCTCCCCTTTCCTGTTCTGCAGGTAGCTGCTAGCAGCCTTGTTAGCTGTTGTCTATGGCCAACTGTGAGTTTCTATGTTTTAATTACTCATTTGTACTCCAATTACCATGCTGCAGCATTTTCTTATTGTCTTCCCATATCCTTCCTGTTTCCGCTGTGGTCCGTGCCACGCACAGCCATTTACCGGGTTTCGTGCGCATTTTCATCCACGTTCACATGAACTTTCGGTTACCTTTTGTGCTCTTAGCTAAGTAAAGCTATGGCTACTTCCACACCCCTATGCTGCGCCTTTGCTTAGCAACACGCAACACGGATTAGCAATGATCCAATGTGCTTACAGCTACGGTGGCGCGCCCCTCACTTGATGTCATGTTTACCTCCAGGCCACTCCTCGGTGTTGTACCGCTACACCGTGTGGTGCATCCTTACGCCGTTGGGGTGTTTGCGATTCAGTATTACTTGACTCATTTGCATGGCATTGACTGCTAATTCCTAGTTACCGCACAAACACTGTCACAGACCCTTAGCAACCCTTGTGCCATGGTTGCGGTGTAGCATGCACGCCATTGACTATTATGGGGATATCATGAATAGTGTTACATTGCAGTTTTATGACATCTAAATATATTTTCCTTGTGATCCCGTTTGCACACAGATGCACTGCAGTTTTACTTTGCGTTAGTGTGGCCATGACTTTAAATGTTATTTTTTATATGTTGTGCGTGTTGTTTTATGCCATTGGCTATATATTTAGCCATTGGCATATATTAACATTACAATACATAAGTTTGGTCCATTTTCATGGCTCCAATTTTATGTTTGACAAAATGTAAACTGTTTTTTTTTTTTTTTTGGTTTATATTTCTACATGCTTACGCTACGCCTGCACCACTTCATGAATCGCTATATACACTCATTTGCATGCTATACTGCTGCACATGGGGTAATTAGCATACATGCACCAGGAGCTGCGCAGCTCTGGCATACGCTGGTAGTGCATGTGGAAACAGCTCGTACCTGAATCGCTCAGCGGCCATATTTGGCGCTAGATCGCTGACGCTACTCTGATGCCTGGCGCAGGCTTCATGAATCCCAGGGAGGGTTTTTGCTGATGAAACAGAGAAAGTAGACAATGCTTATACTTAAGATAGTTTAGATTGTGGTTAACCTTACTACTGGAGGGGCAGCCTTGGAAAAGCAATAGTAAAGAAAGGTGCAAGGACTCAATCAAACAAGCACTTATCAATTACGGAAATGTTTCTACTGAGAGGAATGGAATATTACTAAATAACAGAACCATAAGAAATGCATTGCTGTATCATGCTTGAAAAGTTTATGATTCCTCATTACAGGGAAAGAAGCTTTCAGTACCATTAATGACTTCTGCTGTTATAGTAACGTAGCAGTCTGAAAACTAAACGTAATTATGCAAGTGCACAGCTGAAGGTATCTTGGTGATTGTATATGTGTCTGTATGGACAGTAAGCAGAGGAGGGCTGAATAAATTAAAATGCAGAAAAAAGCACTATTACCCAGCAAAGGTAATACCTGTAGGCTGCAATGTTGCTGGAATTTTTTTAATCACCTGTTGAAGTATCACATGGTTCATGATGGAAGTGCTTCTGTAGATCAAAACTAGGTTTGGATATGTTACTAACTATTAAGGCTGAACCTAAGAATGTTTGATGAGCTTCCTGCTACAATACTGCATGATAACTGAGTTTTGAAATTAAGATAATTTCATGTAATCAGCAGTACACTGAAAAAATAATCAATTTCTTTAGTTAGTTATTAATTCATTTATTTATTTTTGGCTAGTTGCAACATTAAAAATACAACTCTTAGCAGTAAGCATTTAACAGGTCTGCTCCTACAGTATCAGTTTCAGTAATGGATAGGCAACTGTAGCTTTCATGAGATAGATGGGTGCAATTTTACAACTACAGAGTTTCTATAATATAACTTAAGCATTGCTGCAGTCCTGTCATAAAGATACACCAAATTAATTTATATTGTTGCACTATATACTTCTGTTAGCTATATGAGGTAGTTCTGCATATGCCCAACAAAGTTGTTGATGTCAGTGCCTAACCACATGCAAAGTATCTAGTACAGAACTGCACAGTATTGCACTTGGCACATTATAACAGCTGATGTGTTACTATACAGTTATTAGCCGAACTGCAGCATCATAGACTGTGGAATAAGAATCTTTCAATAAAGGTAATAACTGTGCATGTTCACGTGTGCCCTTGGGACTGGCTGGAGAAGCTGCCTTGTGTTAGATGAATCATTTTGTATGGGTCAGAAAAACATATGGCATAGCTTTCGAGTAATAGAACTATTGCATCAGGTTAATTATACTTTAGCGATTGATTTAAAGTACATGTAACTACCTATTTGAGTATCATAACTTGTGATTTTGAATAACTTCAGTAACACTGATTAATTCACGAAAGGCAGAGATAATGTTATCATTAAGTCTTAGTTACAGCAAGGGCTCTGTAGAGCTGATAACTGTTGTCTGACTATAGTGCATAGCACCTATATGTTAACCACTTTGATGAGTTCCTGCTACACAACACCAGCAGATGATAATGCTGTAAGCATTCTAATATTCTAATCAGTTTTCATTGATGTGATACATGCAGGGGGGTCCATTTCTCAATTCATATCCAAGTTTGCAGTTTTATTATGTGGATGACTTTCAGGGAAATGGACTTGATTTTGCACAGAAATCACGTTTTCTTTTTGTTTTGTTAACTACCATAGGGGATCACGAGTACACTAAGTTGGTGCTGTTTTTCTAACTTGCTTTCTTAAAGAGATGTACAGATAATCCCAAACAGTAAACAATAACCTTCTGCACATTGACTATATCTTGCCAAATAAATGTAAACAGCTGTTGAGACTTAATTATGTGAACATTATGTTTGAAAAATGACCCACTTTTCATAAGTCAGAACAGTTTTCCTGGTACACTGAAAATGTTTAAGAAATTTGATCCCTCTGCACTTTCTCACAGTTCAGCCTTGTTTATGTAAGTCTAACACATGCGATCTGGAAACGTGCCTCTATATGTAGTATCAGCCAATTGCTGGATTTCCCTAGGTAACTATTATAAAACATTTCAACTGAAATACACAGTTCATGACAAAGATAATCTTTTAAGACTGTCTCAGATTACTCGACGGGCATAACAAATAATTATAGACTGCAAAATATGAATTGTTCATTCATTCTCCCCAAAAGAGCATTTTTTTGTTATCAAAATAAAACAGTCTTTCATTATTCATAGAAATTTTTAAAGTCACAATGTTTTATTTTATTTCTTCATGATTTTTTGAGCTATTTTGTATTTCACAATAGGTCATTTTTGTACCAATTGTTATGACTAGTTACCACTGCCTGTAAAGAATATGTTTAGCCATGCCTATTTTGACTGTAAGTTTGTTTAGAGTTATAGGTAAAAATAAATAAATGTAGCTTCCCTGCTGGTTATACTAAACTGAACTGAAGAGCTATTCATTTCACTCTTGTCTTCAGAGTCTCTCTCTCTCTCTTTCTCTCTTTGTCTATATAAAAACTACATATAGCTGTAGTTGTTTCCTGTGAATAAACAGAATGTTGAACAAAAGTTTGGTGTGGTTAAATTGAGCAAAAGGAAAATTGTACAGAATAGCAGTTTGTGCCAAATTGATATTTGTCATAGTTTGTAGTGGGAGTTGTGTGTTTTTTTTTTTGTTAAGTAGGTATTATTGTGTTTCTGGATGGATTCTTAAAATTAAGGGTTTGTTTGGAACTTTTTTCCAGTGGGATGATAACCATTGCCATTGTGGTTCTATGTGTGACATTTCTCCTTTGCTCAAGTTAGTGCAATCTTAGAGTTGGTACAATTTATGGCTGGCTGTGTGTGGTAGGGATTGCACCACAGCAATGTTGCTGGGAGTGGGGAGCTTAGCCCCTGCAGAAAAAAAAGTTTTGTGAGGTTTTTTATGAGGGGGTTACAATATTTATTGATTTTTTTTTAATTTAATACTAGATGTGTTATTTGTATTCACGGCTTTTTTCATTTTTGTTTTATCCTGGTTATGTGAGTTTTACTTTTGATGATAAAACAATGAAATATAGATAGATTGATAGACAGACAGACAGATATAGGTATGCAAGTTTAAAACTGGTATATTGGTGCTTAGCAGAGTAATTCTCTGTTATTGACCTTTTCCAAAATTATTGCACTAGGACAGAACTTTCATTAATTTTGAACATTTTATACTCTGCAACAGCAAGCATTTCTTATTTGCCTTAATTTATCCTTTTAATTTTGCAGACAAAAAACAACTATGCACTGACCTCATCCTTGCACCATGTTTCAGCTGGCATACAGTTTATCTAGATCAGTAAGTTTATCTTTGCCAGTATTCGGTATATGAGTCAGGATTCATAGGTTGCATAATGTACAGCACTCACTTGGCACCCCCTACACATGGTCAAGATGAAATTACTTGAATGTCAGCAACATGAAAAAAAAAGACAAACAACACAAAGCCAAACCCTGCTTCCCATAGGAAAGCAATACCAGTGTGGTTTCTAAGTGTGCACTAGTAATGATTCACTTGTTTTGGTAGCTTTCTCCCTTCTTTGAGTTGGTGCAACCATGGAATTGGTATGTGTGGGCAGATTGGGAAGGGGTACAGGGAGGCAAGCTCCTCTGCAAAAAACAAGTAAATATTATTTTTTCACCCGTTCGAATTTCAGGCATTTTATATTTTGTTAAATTGACTTTCAGGAAGTCAGAGTTTTACAGTAGAACTCACTCATATGCATCAAATCAGCCATGTGCAGGTTAGACCATGCAATTATTGCTTCGTTGTCCCCTGCTTCACTACTTTTCAGTGAGCCCAGATGTTTAGCAGAAGATATAGACATATCAAAACACAATGTCATGCAAATGAAACACGGAAGTATTTGTCTAACATCCTTTCTAAAGACTTCAGCACAGCTGTCCTGGAAGGATATGGATGAAAAGAGATTTTCTGATGTTCTCAGGAACAAATTTCATATAGAGAGCAGGAACGTTATTATATTTTAACATTGCACTTAAAGTTGTTTTGTGAGGTGGCCACAGTGGTGCAGCGGTTAGCGTTGTCACCTCACAGCAAGAGGTTCTCCAGTTTGATCCTCAACTGGGGTGCCTTTTGTGCAGAGTCTGCATGTCCTCCCTGTGGTCGTGTGGGTTTCCTGCGGGTGCTCCAGTTTCCTCCCACATTCCAAAGACATGTTGTAGGTGGATTGGACACTCTAAATTGGTCCTACGCATGAGTGCGTGCATGTGTGTGCCTTCTGTGGAAGGTTGGGCACCGGGCTGGCAACTCAACACTGTAAAACTCCACTGCCAGTCATGAGTGGACAAGTGATCCACTGTGGCAACCCCTAACCGGGAGAAGAAGCCTTAAAGTTGTTTTGTGTTTTCTGCATTTTATAGTTTATTTTACTGGTGTATCACTTTTACAGTTTGTTTGACTGAAGTTGTTTGAAACAGTTTTCTTCCTACTTTACCAATGAAGGATGCAACATCATGCAACTATTCTTCATACAGAATTCATCAAAAGTCCTAATCAGCAACTCGGTACAATGTCAGCAAAAAAAAAAAAAAAAAAAAAAAAAAATAGAGAAACAGAATCCAGTATATAAGAATGAATCCTACAGTGGCATGAAAGCTGAAGTACAAAATGTTGACAGTATCCCACCAACTGCTCATTAGCAATCTGTTGCTGTACATTACTTGTATAGAGTGCAAAGTTAGTGATTCGAGATTTGCTATAGATGGTAAGTTTTTATGGATAATATTCCAGTGGTACCATTTGATATTATGAGCACTATGTATTTATTTATTTATTTATTTATTTGCTTACATTGTACCACTGACAGTCAAAATCTATATTTTTATACTTTTCTCTGTATGGGAGCATGGTGTTTTACTTTAGGTCATGGGATCTACTCCGGGTACACCCGCAGTTTTTTCAGTTTTGTACAGAGTTTTCTACCCACAGCCAAAGCATTCCAGGCTCTCATTATTTATTTATTTATTGCTGATATCATGCAAAGTCACCAATAAGGTATTTCAGCAAACTCTGTTATGATGAACAGTTGCATGATGTTCTATACTTCAGTGGTAATGTAGACCTCTGAAACAGTCACCTGTCTGTTACTGTGTTAGAGCATAACTACCTCTAGTTAGACCAAGTGTTTTCCCCTGTACTTTTCCAGTTTTCTTACTTAGGTTAAATGGCAGTTTTCAGTTTTTTTGACTAAATTTGCTTATGCTGGGTGTTTTACAGTTGCCTGGCTGTTATTGTGATATATAGCATCTCCATTTTGTTACACTAAGTGTTCTCAATATATTATTGTTTTAGGTGATATGTCAGTTTTCTTTAAGTGTTCTCCATGTGCTGCTTCACTTTTTATGCACTTTTAAATTTATTTGTACATTTAATTGCAGTCATCATTGTTTTTCCTGTCCAGGTGAAGGCAGTTGTGGTTGCGCTATGGCAGAAAATAATTTGCTCCTGTTTCTGAGGGATAGTCATTGAATGGATTTCTAACTGCTTTTATTATTGATCCTCTTACTACATTACCTCTATTTAAGTCTGCTGGCATCTAGTTGAATGGCATCTTCTCTAAAGGCTTCAGGAGATCTATACTGGAAGTATGTGTGCTGAGAAGATTTTTTCTGTCATTTTCAAGCTCACATATCATAAAAGTAGCAGGAAAGTATCTGTATTGCATTGTACTTGAAATCACTTAGTGTTTTCTGTATTGTATATCTCGTTTTATTAAATGTTATAACTTTTGTAGTTTGTTTCACTGCAGTTGCTGGTTTACCTGTGCTGGGCAGTATCCACACAGGACTATGCGATGCTGTCTTCAACAGATGCAGGTATTTTCAGTTTCAGTTTCTCTACCAGGAATCGTACTTAATCCGGGTTTTTAGTTAGAGCACTACAAACCACAGAGTAAAGTAGTAGCACAACACAGAACGTCCATGCTGATTTCCTAGCTAGTCTATACCAAATTGTTTACTATATAAGCTTTTTAGTGCTTGAACTTAATTTTAATTATATTTATTATATTACCTCCAATCAATATTTTAAACTGGGAGCCAAAACACTGTTGTCTTCTGTTATCCTCCATTGTCATTAGCCAAACTGACCTTATTACCAGTCTAGACTAGAATATTTTCTCCATACTGTTGACTTATTGCTCAAAACTCATTAGCTACAAATTTTCCATTTTTTTCTTTCATTGAGCTAATATAAGCTTAATCTAGAAGCTGAAATACTATTATATCCTCTTATTCTTCCTTAACACCACTTGCAATTTTAGTCCAAAATGAAAAGTCAGTTAGTTGAAGTAATTAAGATGATTGTTGACCTATGAACATTACTATTCCTTAGCTCTGATAAGGAAATCAAAAAGAATCTAATCAGATCGGTATAGACCTCTATTAAATATGAGTAATGAAGTATTCCTACTTACATAAACTACTTCTGAGATGCCTTAACTTTAAAAAAGCAGTTTTTTCCACCAAAAGCGAGGAAGATTAAACTTCATTACGGCAAGTCATCCTGCCTGGACGCAGCCATGAGGTTATAACTGCCAGCTACCCAGTCCCAAGGGAAAAAGAAGAGTCAAAGATGTCAAATGAAGCTTATAACATGGAAACTCAAACTACTAAACCAAGTTATCATTGGTAGCTTCTCCTGAAAAAAGATATTATATCAAAAACCCAGAAATAGGAAACAGCAAGAGACAAACAAAACCACTAATAAAACAAAATCAGACTAGCCTACAAGCCTCGAAGAACTAAAAATGGCTCTGCAGCCTATACAGCTGCTAATTATAAAAAGAAGCATACCAGGATTAGGACAAATCCAGAAGTAATATAGTATACAAAAATCAAAGATGTCCAGTAGGCTGAAGTTGTTGTATAAATATATAAATACTTCAATAAAATAACAAGTAAAAACAGGTAAGCACTTTTGCAATGCATTTGCTTCTTCAGACCATAAGATACACATTCAAAGAAACTATTTTAAAACAACCATTTGACCAAACAAAATGAAAATATTAGTCATGTGACATGAATCAGTGATTTAGAGCTCTTCTTTTTAAAGCAGGTTTTAAAGAGATAGTACTGTTTAGCCCTGGAGATACATCTGCTCTAAAATCTGGATCCATTTCAGCTCCAAAAATTCAGTTTCATCACTGGCATCACCTTCTCTGATGTTAGTATTAAATTGCTGCAGAACTAAAAACTTAAATTTGTGAGTATCATCAAAATCTAGCACATGCTTAGCTAGTGCATTAGTAGGTTTACCATTCCTTATATCACCAACATGCTCCAGTATGCGCTCCCTAAGGGTATGATTTGTCTTCCCTATGTAGAACATTTCACATGCTATGCATTGTGCCATATAAATAAGATTACCACTGTTACAATCTGCATAAAAATGAAAACAGATGTCTTTAATGGTCCTAGGATGGATACTAGTAGTAGTTGACCAAATAAATCTACATGCCTTACAAGACCTACAGGCATAAGTGCCTTGATGTTCAGATTGTATCCTAGAAGGCCTAGATAGTTTATAATATAGGCGTTGTTTTAAAGTTTTATTATTCCTAAAGACAAACTGCAGAGTATCATCAATAACTTTGCTTATATTGTCATCCATCATTAAAATTGGTTAATTCTTTTTCATAATTTCATAATACTTACAAAGTTAATATTGCTAGAATAAGTTAGAACCATTCTGTTTTTATCAAAAGTTATTGGTTAGCTGTGAATTAATACGTTGTGTCTCAGGTTTCTTAGAAAAATAAGGGATAACTCCTTTCATAGTAACTTCTTCTATGGCCCACTCTGTTACTCCTATACTATATCCCCTTTACAGTAGTTCAATACGTAAGTGCTAGTGTGTTCACACCAAAGTTTTCTTCAGCTGTAGAAGTATTTATTAATATGTGTGAGAAAGATTTAAGACTGACTATATGTCTAGAAGCTATGAGACTGAATTTTACAATCTAAAAATGAAACAACAGCATTGCATGAGCTAACCAAGATGTAACAGCTAAGCATCAGGTCAGCTGATAAAGGAGGTGGGATTTTTTTGCTGGACAAGAGTTACTATACTGACAAAATGATGGATATGTTAACAGACTAAGGTGTATATTTAAAATTACAGAAATATCAAATTACTGGTATCATGAATAGGGTTAATTTCTATTTATATGACCTATCAATGACTGGTCAGATAGATTATGATTTATATACTTATTTTACAGTGGACCATCCCTTGATACCTACAATATATGGCTTGCTGAAGGTTCATAAAGATGCAGCCAACCCACCCCTTCGACCAATTGTGTCAAGGAGAGGGTGCCTGACAGAACCACTTTCAATCTATGTGGAAAAGCAGTTGAAACAGCCCCTAGACTTGGTTGTAAGTATCCTGAAGAACTCTAAACAATCCCTTCAGGATTTGTTTGAGTGGTCCAATAAGTCCAATAGCTTTGAAGGTGTTATTCTTGTAACCATAGATGTAAACTCTCTGTTCACAGTCATCCCCAATGATTTAGGGGTTGACAATATCAGGATGTTCCTTGTGTCTGAGATGACATTTAAGAACTCTAAAATAGAACTTATGTGTGCTTTATTACAGATGATCTTGGAAAATAACATCTTTTCATTTGAAACTGATTAATTTTTGCAGAAATTAGGGATGACTATGGGAACAGCGTGTGCTAACTCATATGCCAACTTAGTTCTTGCTCAGTGGGAGAAACAGTCTGTTTTTTCTAACATTTTATTTGGTAATTATGTGAAGTTCTACAGACACTTTGTAGACAACATCTTTTTTTTGTTTGGCAAGGCCCTCCCATATTTTAGATCAGTTTTTGATTATTTACAGAACACAACTTCCTATCTTAGTTTTACTATGTATAGCTCTGTGACATGCATTGAATTTTTGGACATAATGATTAACATTAATGATTTAAGTACTTTATCAACTAGTATGTACAGGAAACCCTACAAGAAAAATAATATTTTACATAATATGAGCATGCATCCCCGACACATTGCTAGAAATGTGGTTAAGACCCAAGTTTTTAGACTAACGCGTTTACATACTGATGCCTCATCTTTGAGCAGAGCCTTAGACACTTTATACATTGAACTACTACAAAGGGGATATAGTATAGGAGTAATAGAGCGGGCCATAGAAGAAATTACTATGAAAGGAGTTATCATTTGTTTTTCTAAGAAACCTGAGACACAACATACTAATTCACAGCTAATCAATAACTTTTGATAAAAACAGAATGGTTCTAACTTATTCCAGCAATATTAACTTTGTATGTGATATTATGAAAAAGAATTGGGCAATTTTAATGATGGATGACAATATAAGCAAAGTTATTGGTGATACTCTGCAGTTTGCCTTTAGGAATAATAAAACTTTAAAACAACGCCTATATTATAAACAATCTAGGCTCTCTAGGATACAATCTGAATGTCAAGGCACTTATGCCTGTAGGTCTTGTAAGGCACGTAGATTTATTTGGTCAACTACTACTATTATCCATCCAAGGACCTTTAAAGACAACAGTTTTCATTTCTATGCAGATTGTAACACTGGTAATCTTGTTTATATGGCACAATGCATAGCATGTGAAATGTTCTACATAGGGAAGACAAATCATACCCTTAGGGATAATACTAGAGCATGTTGGTGATATAAGGAATGGTAAACCTACTAATGCACTAGCTAAGCATGTGTTAGATTTTGATGACACTCACAAATTTAAGTTTTTAGTCCTGCAGCAATTTAATACTAAAATCAGAGAAGGTGATGTCAGTAATGAAACCGACTTTTTGGAGCTGAAATGGATCCTAAATTTTAGAGCAGATGTGTCTCCAGGGCTAAACAGTACTATCTCTTTAAAACCTGCTTTAAAAAGAAGAGCTCTACATCACTGATTCATATCACATGACTAATATTTTCATTTTGATTGGCCAAATGTTTTTTTTTAAATGGTTTGTTTGAATGTGTATTTTTGGTCTGAAGAAGCAAATACATTGCAAAAGCACTTACCTGTTTTTATTTGTTATTTTATTAAAGTATTTATATATTTATACAACAACTTCAGCCTACTAGACATCTTTGATTTTTGTATACTATCCAGCTGCTATACAGAAATTCTGTGACCAACTCCAGTCCTCTGGTGGACTCTAAAAACCAAATGGTAGCCAGAATTAACAAAAAATGGAGGCAGAGGTCTTGAAAAATGAAATGAAACTGGACCATCTTCAGAAAAAATCAGAGATTAACTCCAAGCACATACAGGATATGCAACAAAAAATGATCGACCTTGAAGCAAGATCCAGACAAACTAACATTATTATCTGAGCAATCTCTGAACAATTTGAACAACCAAACCTCACAGAAATGATATGACAAATATTAGGTACCTTACTGGAAAACATGGCCAAAGTGAAACAAATAGTTATTGAAAGAGCCCACCATGCGATTTGGCCCTCTCAGAATATAGATACGCCGAGACAAGTCTACGTTAAGCTACTGAATTATCAGGATGTATTTAAAATCCTAACAAATGCTAAAAAGATAAAATACCTTACCTGGAATATTAACAGAATCTCCTTTTCAAAAGACCTCCCAATCCAGATCAAGCAAGAAAGACAATAATTATCCCCCTTTTGCACATATCTGATCCCAAAAAAGATTACGTTTTTAAGTTTCAAATGAAATACCCTAATGCTCTACCTTTTCAATGGGTCCCCTTCAGATGGTCAAACTTTTAAAAGATCGACTTTCATATGGCCAAGACCATATAATCGAACTTTTAAATGCTCGGCCGACCTGAATGGAGATCTCCATACAATGCAGAACAGGAAGATTTCGTATTACCGCAATGTAGTGCGATCTCGGAGTTGGTATATTTAAGTAGCGGGGGGTGGTGCAAGGGGGCTTTTTCTGTTATGCTGTTTACTTTACATGGTTGATGTTTCAAATGTTCGATCATATGGTCTCGGCCATATGAAAGTCGAACATTTGAGTTGTTGATCATGTAAAGTAGACCCCTTTTCAATGCAAAGGTGCTAAATACACAGTGTCAACAGTCAAAGAAGCAAAAAGCATCTTTGTAATTGTTTTCAATGAGCTGCCTCTGGGTGAAACCATTAAATGCTGATATCCACATGAAACCACTCTCAGCTAACCTGAATTCAATCCTTTCCTCACTGCTAATGATGAAAGTATAATCACTAATTAGGTACCTTTAATCGCATTCCTCTATAAGGTGTCCAATCTTTCTAAGGTATGAGTTTCCGGCCGGAATTTTAAGTCCTTCTCCATTTATATGAGAGGTCCTCTTCGCTGAGCACTTCTTCTGTCTCTCCACTGATGTAACTTCCTATGTCATCACTTGTCTGCTTTTTTAAAGTGAAAAGAGCACCTTTTAAGTGTATGGAGGAGTTTATCAAGCCAAGCAGTGCTGTCAAGATTGTCAGAACATCACTACCTAGTTGGGAAGCTATTCCTAAAGGGAAACATCGATTGACGATCTAAGTGGTGCAGGGAAAGTGACTTGGGAAGAACTGTGGATGCAGTATATGTACCCCACTGTATGTGCAGGAACCTTACCAACAGATCTGAACAATATGATGAAGTTACTTGGCCATATCTTATTCAATACCTGAAGGTGAATGTATTTGTTTCTTTTACTGGCAAGTGATATAAGGACAGTAAAGTTTCCTTTTGCTTATCTAAAATTGTGTTACCGGTTTGGAGCCTTCTGTCCTGCAAATCCAGTCATAAAAGATCGGAGGGGATAGCTCTTTTTGTTATCATTACTCTGACTACGTATTTAACTTTAAACAAAGATACAATCTGAATATGACATAGTCATTTACAGGTTTCACTTTATAGCGCAGCATTTCACCACAAGTTGTAACTGCTTTATAACCTTATGATTCACTTTGCAGGAGCAAATAAGGTTCTATCTGCTACAAATCCTGGAACAATTCTCTGATCAATGAGATGTAGCTCATATGGTTAAACTAAAAACTGGTAAACTCCATGTGACCAGTGGAAACTTTGTTTTAAATGAGACTTTGGCTTTACACTAATGTCATTTGGTCAGCTGTAGAACACTTAAAAATATATGCTACCAAAATTTAAAGCATAAAAAAATGTCACTGTTGCATTCTCATTCATACTTGTTTATATCATTCTATTTCTTCGAAATTGCTGAGAAATGTGTTTTACTCTGTTGTAAGAAGATGCCCTTTTAATCTGTCTGTTATTTCAATAGGCTAAAAGGATACACTTTTCTGATAATGTTAGTTTTAATGTATGCCTATCCCTAGTGATGTCTAGTTCTTATGTTTAAAAATAAACATAGAAGCTGGTTCGAGCTTACTAATAATACATGAATATTAGGATTGTTTATTAAGGCTTCTGTCCAACTAAAGGTTTCCTGTTTATTTAATCTCCATTTCAAGATTTGCAGCTTTTCCTCCCTTTCTCTCTATCTCAGCTCTCCATTCTATGATTGCTATCTAAGCAGTTATTAGGAGCTAAGTGTAAGGATGTAAGTGGGTTTGGGTAAGTTATGTTATACTTATCTTACTTAAATTGCATTTTTATTTTGGAAATAAAATGATTTAAAAATACTATTTTGGAGATGATTTGATTCTATATTTCTTCTGTGTTTTTCTTTGTATGTCTCCACCTTTTGCTCTACATTTCTCTTCCGGGTTAAGTAGGACTGTGAGTAGGGATAGGGTTAATGCAGGAAGAGACAAGTGCTATTTCCCATCAAATGAGTTGAGTGCCCTACTTTTGGTTATTCAAGATACATCCAATTAAGGTTTTTCTTACCTGCTAATTTTACTTGTAAAGACACAATATGTGGGTTATTGATGTATGGAATGTAAAGCGGATTCAAATGGATAAAAAGAGAAAGCTATTTTTCCACCTAGGTTTTAAATCCAAAGTGAAACAAATTTTAGTACAAGAGACACACATGCTACCTGAACACTGGCACATGACATGGGGGAAAATGGTGCAGTTGGTAAAAAATCAAATAGTGTGGGTGTAGCAATCCTTATCAAAAAAAAAAAAAAAAAAACCTTTAAGGTAATGTCCTGCAATATGACATACACTCAGAGGGAAGATGGTGTCATGTAACAGTCAGATGCCCTCATTTTCACAAACTGGTGCTACTATTAAATTTATACTCCCCCTGTGTTAGACAACAGGAATTTTTTATGTCTCTCTATAAGATCTTAACCTGTTTCCATAACCATTACTTTATTACAGGGGGTGATTGGAATACTTTTCTAGATCCCATTTCAGATAGGACAAATACAAATAAGTGAAATAACACATACGCCACTACAGCAATTACATAGCTAAAAATTACTTTAACTTATTTGATCCATACAACTTCTAAAATAAAAATACAGCAAAGGATAAATTCACTTTCTTCTCACACTGCCACAATGTTTGGTCCAGAATTTATTTTTTCTTAATTTTGGATTTTTTTCTAAATATGGACATTGACTTTAATACATAGCTTAGATTTTTCTCTGATCATTCAGAAATTGCACTTACTATCAACTGATCAACTAATGCCAATTTTAGGAATAGGGGCTATAACTGGATTTTAAACCCTAACTTTTATTATTATTTATTAAATAAATTATTAAAAGATGATATTGTACGAGAGGTGAATGTGCTTTTGGAAGAACTTCTGAACATTCCCTCTATCTCGCAAATACCTTTTGACATATACTGGGCTTTTACCAAGGCCCAAATAAGAGGGACTCTCCTCAATAAAGCAACCTATTACACAGCACCAAAGAAAACTAAATAATTAAAAAAAGAATCAACAAATTGGAAGCAGAACCATAGTTAAACTTTAATCAAGAGTCTGTAAAACAGGTAGATAACCTTCAGAAAGAATTATACTTGCTAAATGTGAAAAAAATAACGTTTCACAAAATTAAAACCCTGGGCAATTATTCAGAATGGTCACAAATCACTTCTAAGCTTTTGGCGAGAATGATCAACCAGAAAAAAGCTTCTCCTATCATAACCATGGCGATGTATCAAGGAAAAACATACTATTCTAACAAAGAAATAGTTGAACATTTTGAAAACTGCTCTCAGACTTATGGTGCTCAAACACCGCTATTATCAGAACAAGAAAAAGACCAGCTTCTAAATCAATTGAGTTTCCCGATACTTAGCCAAACCCAACAAGCCTGCTTTCATCTCCTATTACCCACCAAGAAATAATAATGGTAATAAATAATCTCAAACTGAACAAAGCTCCAGGGTCAGGTGGCTTCACAGTGGAATTTTATAAGACCTTCATTCAGAAAATCTTGAAAATCTTATAATACTTATTTAACTGTATAAAAGATAATAGTATTACAGTTGCTCACCTTAAATCCTTTAAAACAATCTTTGTCCTTAAAGAAAATGCCAACCTTAAAAATCCATGGACTTACAGACCCATCTCCTTGATCGTCTGGACATTAAAATCTTTGCCACAATAATGGCTAGCAGATTAAAACCCATTATCCCAAACATTGTATCGCCCAGCTAGTCAGGATTTATACAATACAGGCAAACCTGTGACAATATGCTTACACTAGATGCTATGATAACACCAGTCAAAGTCACAATCCCCTATTTGCCTTCACAACTGATGTCCCTAAGGATTTTGACAGACTCAACTTAGACACCCTCCTCCTGGTTTTGCCCCACTTTGGATTACCCCTAAGCTTTATCCAAACTGTCAAGTCATTGTAGGCCAATGCTCATACTTCTTCATGGATTGATTTTAAGAATGGAAAAAGACAAGGGTGCCCATTATCCCCATACCTTTTTAATGTATGCATTGAACCCTTATTCTTACTTATTATACAGAAAACTTTTTATCGTGCACCTGTACTCCATAATACTAAGATTGCACTATCGACATTCACAGATGACTTAAACCTATACTCTACATTACGCAGTTCTAACTTATGGAAATTCTTGAATTCCATTGATACGTTTTTGAAATTTTCCATCTATAAATTAAACACAGAGAAATCCTCAATTTTCCCAATTAACTCATCTTACCAACTTTGGTTTACCCTAAGCCAGCTGAAATCGTAATAAAATATTCCCTAACGTACTTAGGAGTATCTTTTCAGCAAGACCCAAAGCTGTTCTACCAAAACAATATCACAAAATTGTGGTTAACCTTACCACAAGATTGTCTTAGATGGAATAAACTTCAGCTGCCATTCTTATCAAAAGTGGCCATTATTAAGATGAACATTCTGCCTAGACTACTGTATACTTGTAATGCCTCCAATGTGAAAGTGCCTAACAAATTCTTTAAAATGTTATACTCGTCTCTGTCCAGATTCCTATGGTCCCCTAAATCGGTCAGAATTTCTTACCAAAAAACTGATATATTCTAGGAATAAAGGGGGATTAAACCTCCCTAACTTCAGATTATACTATGACATAATTAATTGTAACAGAATAATAGCAATCTCTGACTACAACCCAAACAAGAAGATATGGACTCTGATTTGGATAGAGCTTTTCTATAATTATGTAAGGATTCTCAATTTTAATTCCAAAGCCCTTCCTTTCCTTAACAATGGGAATTTGAAAAGCATCACTTATCCTTAAGGAATAAAATAACCAGCCTACAAAAACTCGCCGAATCACTGATCCAGCACTTTCAAAACCTCCACTACACCTCAAACCAAACTTTAAACTTAAATTAATTATCATTAAATAACTCCCCCCTTTTAAAAGATAACTGTTTACTGGATATTTACCCCTTTAGGAATCAATCCATCTCAGAGATGATATTTGTGTTAAATCATCACAAAAGATACACCATTATATTGAGATACTTCAGGGGAAATGTGTGCCAAAATCCTATATGATCCTAATCTAGATGTAAATGACATAAATACATGTAAAACTCCATGGAGCTTACTCTCAATGAAAAATAAAATGTTTTCAAACATGTACAAGCTAATTGTGTCACTTAGATACCAAAATGAGGTCCTCTTCTCAAACTACTTGACTGACTTAGATCCAACAATTTCAATCAACCAAAAACCCAGTATATCCAAATAACCTCAAAATCAATCCCTTTAAAAAAAACAGTTGTACAGAACTAATGATCCTTAACAATGCATATCTTACTCCAATCATAATAAATACATTTAACCCCACAATCTCCCCTTTTTGTCAATACTGTGATCTTTAAAAGGCTAATCTCTTTAACATCTTTTGGAACTGCAAATGCTCTTACAAGCTTTGGTGCTTTCTAAGAGTTACACTACAAAAAATGAGATATGAGAAATCTATCATCTCTTAGGAATTCACTATGCTACATATCCCCCCACCCAATTTGACAAAATTACAAATATGCATCTTAGTCACTTTATTTACTTTAATTAAATTTTATATTACTTAAATTGGAAAGACAGAACCATACTCTCTTGGAAAGAGTTTAAAGAAATGGCAATTAAGTACCTAACAGTTCACACACTTTTAATGCATAACCAAAAATGACACTCCCACTTTCTTGAATATTGGGGTATATTATTTGACCACATATTGCAATAGTATTTAGCACCTGTTATTCTTACTCTAGGGGTAGGGTACAGATCTAGTGTTAATAAACGCATCACTTTTTCCTCCTACCTTTCAGCTTTTCTCTGCTAGGGCATCTAATTCTTCATCCTTATGTTTAACAAACTATATTGCTTAAGACCAATTGTTTATTCTACCTTGTCAGGCAATTAGCACTTTTTGTATATAGTTTATTAGTCATATTCTCTTTGACCATATGCATCACATTTTACCGGTCATTGTTTCCATGTTTCACTGATAACATTTGTCTTTATTGGTGTTCTCACTGTTTTATCTATAAAAACACAATAAAGATTTTTGAAAAAAAAAGTCAGTTAGTTATTCTTCCCTCTGTTGCCAGTTTCATAGCACCTGGTACACTCAGGTAATATAAAAATTGTCTGATGCTCAAAAATAATGATCTTTTACTTAACTCATCATTATCTGTTTATGAGAGATGCAAGTATCTAACCAAATTTGTTGTCACATTCTCACAACCAAACACATTCTGCGGGTATCACCTACACCAGACTCTACACTTACCCTTACTAAATTATCATATGCTGAGGCAGTTCTAAGTTTCTTGTCCACACTGCAGTGAGCTAGTATGAGCAAGGCCCAGCATAAATCAAGCAATGAAACATTAGCTAGTGATAACACATCTGGACATCACCAGAAAGTGCACAACCTAAAGACAATACACCAAAATAATCTACAACACAAACAGAAAAATATCAGTGATTGGAGACTCCATTGTCAGGCACTCTGATTCCAGGCTCACAAGGCTGGGCCAAAGCAGGGCAGCACTGAGATATATTTCAAGTGTCAATGTTGGTGGTATTACAAGGGCCCTGATGACACTTAAGCTGGACAAATATGATTACAACATGATTGTGGTCCATACTGGAGTAAATGAACTGACATGCAAATCCTGGGAGAAAACTCTCCACGCATGTCACAAATGCAGGAGTAATGCTAGGTTTAGTAAAAATTTTTTCCGTACCAAGAATGATGTCAAATTATAAAGAAAAGATGATTCCCTTTAACAATTAATTTAATAACTAGTGTCATTCTAGAGGGGATTCAGCATGTGTCAGTATGGGATAAGATTCCTGCCAACTGTACTTGCTTTGCCAAGGACAGTTTACACCTCTCATTCCATGGCTTCTGCATAGTGATAAAAGTTCATGCTGTCACCAATGTATATTTTTTAAGCAGGATCAAGCTACTGGACCTCCCAGTGTAACTTCCAAAATAAACCAGCCACTGTACCATATCATGGTAGCTCTACTTAGTGCAAGAAGTCTAAACAACAAACTGCCAGACTTTGAGACCCTTCTGCATTTGGAGCACATTCATGTGTATGTTGTCAAAAAAGCCTAGTTTAAGAGCACAGGTTTTGTGCTTACAACTCATTTAGACCTTATAGAAACTATGATCAAAAGAAGTGCTCACCTCCTTGTACTCTGCACTGATTAGACCCATAGTGTATACAACGCCCCCCCTTGGAATGTACCCTACTAAGCATATCAAGCAATTGGAAAGACCCAAGAGATTTTTATCTTAAAAGATCTTGACTTAATATACCTGAGCTACCAAATGAGAGAATGGATGCTTTATCTGTGTATTCCCTTTTACACAAATCCCTTAGGGGTGATCTGTGCCTTACTTCCAGTAGTTCAGGAACTCTTATACCTTAACAGTGTAAGAAACTTCTCTGTGTGGAAGATTTTCAGTTCATATATTTCTAGTTAATCACTGTATATTAATCAGATCAGACAATAGTAGTAGAAGTAGCGAACGTAAAGTTGTCAAGTCAAAAAGTAATAATAGAAAATATGTAATTCTACAGCATTACTAAGTATTCGAAAGTAATCCAAGCAAGGCAGGCAGTCTGTTTCCAGTCGAAAATCCTTTATTAAGTACACAGACAAGCGATCAAAGTAAAACAAAAATAGAGTAATAATTTCCTCACAAGCTTTCTAAATATATATATATATATACTTTTTATCAGGCATGGGAGTGGTTTATTGTGCTGTAAAACAAAGTGTTATTGGTACACATGTTAAATTCACATCCCTTCCCCCATCAGTGTGACATTCGAGCTGGTCCTGCCCTACCTAGTAGCTGTCATAATAATATATAGCCCTAATGTACTTTAATGGTACATCTTATTTAACCAAATTATTAAGTCTGTGATTTTATACAAGGCAATATACTACATGGCTGGAAATATATCAACCTTAGTTCATTTTGCGATCAAAAATTATATATAAATATACACATATACATTTTGCAGGTAAAAATCAGTTTCTATTTTCATAACCTATTCTTGACAAAGATCGCTTTCGTCCTTCTAGACTTCTTCAGGTCTGTGAACAAGAACCCTAAAAACCTATATAATTGTATAATTAGTTAGTATTGTTATTACCATCATTTTGAATAAAGTGGAAAAAAGAGAACCAGAAAAAATTAAAAAAATATATGTATGATGATGGAAACAAAATATACACTTAAATTTCAAATGATTTAAAATGGTATTTAAAACCAATTTGTAGAAAAAAAAATAAAATAACAATTAATCATGTAAACAATGTGGCAATTTTCTAAGTTCCAGTGCACTTTTAATTGAACAGTAGTAGTTTAGTCCAGGCTTTCTAAAAGAGTTCAGCTTTAATTGCCACATGAGTTCCTGTTTCTCCAGAATATTCGGGATGTCTCCTTCAAGATCACATAGGAACTTAAAACCTGTGTGTCTTTTATGAAGAGAAAGGTGTTTGGCTAGTGCATTATTTTTACATCCAGAGCGGATTTCTGACAGATGACATGAAATCCTTTGCTTGAGTTTATTTACAGTCTTGCCCACATAGAATGCATCACATTCATTGCACTGTGCCCTGTAAATTACTTGTTTAGTGTTACAGTCACTCCCTGCACTGGTTTTAATGATCTTCCTTAAATAAGGGAATTGCCCTTATTTAAGGAAGATCATTAAAACCAGTGCAGGGGGTGACTGTAACACTAAAAAAGTAATTTACAGGGCACAGTGCAACGAATGTGATGCATTCTATGTGGGCAAGACTGTAAATAAACTCAAGCGAAGGATTTCATGTCATCTGTCAGAAATCCGCGCTGGATGTAAAAATAATGCACTAGCCAAACACCTTTCTTTTCATAAAAGACACATAGGTTTTAAGTTCCAGATCCTGAATCATATAGACATGGGTGATCTTGAAGGAGACATCCCGAATATTCTGGAGAAACAGGAACTCATGTGGCAATTAAAGCTGAACTCCTTTAGAAAGCCTGGACTAAACTACTACTGTTCAATTAAAAGTGCACTGGAACTTAGAAAATTGCCACATTGTTTACATGATTAATTATTTTATTTATTTTTTTTCTACAAATTGGTTTTAAATACCATTTTAAATCATTTGAAATTTAAGTGTATATTTTGTTTCCATCATCATACATATATATTTTTTATTTTTTTCTGGTTCTCTTTTTTCCACTTTATTCAAAATGATGGTAATAACAATACTAACTAATTATACAATTATATAGGTTTTTAGGGTTCTTGTACACAGACCTGAAGAAGTCTAGAAGGACGAAAGCGATCTTTGTTAACGATAGGTTATGAAAATAGAAACTGATTTTTACATGCAAAATGTATATGTGTATATTTATATATAATTTTTTATCGCAAAATGAACTAAGGTTGATATATTTCCAGCCATGTAGTATATTGCCTTGTATAAAATCACAGACTTAATAATTTGGTTAAATAAGATGTACCATTAAAGTATATTAGGGCTATATATTATTATGACAGCTACTAGGTAGGGCAGGACCAGCTCGAATGTCACACTGATGGGGGAAGGGATGTGAATTTAACATGTGTACCAATAACACTTTGTTTTACAGCACAATAAACCACTCCCATGCCTGATAAAAGTATATATATATATATATTTAGAAAGCTTGTGAGGAAATTATTACTCTATTTTTGTTTTACTTGGATCGCTTGTCTGTGTACTTAATAAAGGATTTTCGACTGGAAACAGACTGCCTGCCTTGCTTGGATTACTTTCGAATACTTAGTAATGCTGTAGAATTATATATTTTCTATTACTTTTTGACTTGACGAGTTTATGTTCGCTACTTCTACTACTATTGTCTGATCTGATTAATATACAGTGATTAACTAGAAATATATGGACTGAAAATCTTCCACACAGAGAAGTTTCTTACACTGTTTTGTTTTTAGACCCACTACACTTTAGTGGGTTGTTTTGAGACTTCGGGGATACCACGGAGATTACTTGTTTTTTGTTTGAACTCTTATACCTTCATACATCACACAGACCAACTAATACTAGGATCAGAGTTCTACATTTACTCCAATAAATAAGTAAAACAAGATGGAATGATAGATTTTATAATGCAGCTCCTACCCCTTTTCTGTAACACGCCTTCTCTGTAAATTATGCAGAATGACACACTGCATGTTTTTAAAAAGGAGATGGACAACTGGATTGGCATTTATAAATTCACCCCTGTTATGATTTTACTATAGTATTTCTTCTATGAAAAGGAAGCAAGGCCTAAAGGTGGATTTTGGCAAGGGCATAATGGACTCATGGCTCATTTGCCTTGTAACTCCTATGAATAAGATCCTAATTATCTCAGCTCATTTGCTGTATGAACATATTCACCAGTCTTTCTTTAGTTATGCCAGGACATTAAGGAATAATGCCCAACAATTCACTAGGCTTAACCATAGTGATATCATACATTCCACTCCCAAGGATATAAACAACATATTAGCAGACATACTTAGCATTAATGTTTACTCCACATACTGACATTGATACTTCCACTAACCCTGAAAATTAAGTTCTACCTGAAATCACATAGGAACAAGATTCCTGCCAAAGGCCAAAAACAATTCTTAAATGAGCCTTGAACACATACTGGGCAGCATTATCAGTACAAATATGCATTATCCAGGCCCCTACTTAACTGTTCATTCTCAGCCAATTCACAGGGTTCGTAGCCCATGTCTGGAGAGCTGCCAGTGTGAACCCCATACATCACAGAGGCCTTCTATATACCTAGGTAATTTCTGGAAATTATAAGCTGATCATCCTCACCAGACATCTACCAATAGCAGCGAACAAATCATAGCAGAAGGTTTTCATGCATACAAAGGCAACATAAGTGATATAGGCCTCCATCGGTGCAGTTTAGTGAAGGTAAGGTTATATTTTCTGAGCCTAGTAAGGCTTTCTGAAAAGATTAGACAGGCTGTGGAGAGTGGTCAGTCAGTGTACGCTGGATATCTCAACCTGGGCTAAACTTTTAACACTATCTGCCATGATGGCATTATTGAATAATTAGCCAAATTTAATATGAACCCCCCATATTGTCTACTGGATTGCAAACTGGATTTCCAAAGATCCCATGCTATGATAGTTGTTTGTATACTCCGGGAGCATAACACTGTAACTACTGAGATACTACAGGGAGTAGTGCCAAGGCCACTTCTGTTTGGCATTTATTTTGCCGACATCTGAGCCAATATCTTAGAAGTATGTTTGATAGAATTTTGTGATTACTGTAAGCTGGGCAATCTTATCCACTCTTCCACATAAAAAGCTACTTCCACTTCATGCATTATTAATAGTTAAGCTCTTCAGACAGACATAAATGGTTATAATAGACACAGGCATTTGTTCAGACAACTCTTTCTCATTTAAACATCATGTTTCCAGTATAGTCAGGAATTCCATCTATCTAACCCAATTCATTTCCAAGAAAATTTCCTCAAGATTTATAGAAGCCATCAAACTTATCTAACTCGTCCCTTCTCAGATCCATCTTTAAATACAATTTCCTGGTGGTAGGTACTAATGGAAGTATATTACTCAATGAGAAAGGCCCAAAATATGTGTAACAAGAAAATAAAGCCCTTAAATCCATCAACTATCCCAATAGATTAGCATAACTCTCATTTTACTCATTCAGCTACTGGTTGCAATGAGATGACCTATTTCTTGCTTTTTGAGCCATGAAATGAAGTTCTATTTGACCTTTTGTTTCTTTATAATACTAGTGGCTCTATGAGCACCTTCACTAGTGACTTAACCAACAGATAAATAATAGTTCCTAACTCAACCTGCTTATAGAATAAGGGGCACAAGTTAATAAACCAAATGCCATTTCTTTGATTGCCAGTAGATCTAAGAAATTATGCCAAATCACTTTCCAGTGGCACTGTAGTTTACCCTTTTCTTAGCTGCTGTGTAACCTCAGAGTAGGCATATGTAATTTATGGGGTATGGGTGGTTTGCCTCTCACCTGCACAAAGTTTTTATAATTTGCCAACATGTGCTTTTGCTCTATCAGCAGTTGAAAAATGGCTGTCAATAGATAAACAAGTATTTGGAATAAGTTAGCACTACATGTCAAGTAATGTACTACTTTAGCTATCTTTAAGGAAAGTATTGAGAGTTGGATGGGTAAACACATATTTACACCAGTGTTATCATGTATGGCCCTGCTTGATTTGGGAAGTGAGCACTACTGAGTGCTCCAAAAATGTGGCAAGAATTTTTAAGTCTGTCTTCTTATGTATAGCTAGACATCTTAATGTCTCTCTGAGCACTTGCATACTTTTGTTTCTATGATCCTAAGTTTATAGTCATGCATAGACAAACTTGAACAGTCCCATGTGACAAACTATAAAAGAGCAATAAACACCAACATTTTGTGAGTGCACATATCAAAAAACCTCAGATACAGAGGAGCCATCACAAGGCATCATGCTGTAATCCTTAGAACTGCAAATTCTTGCCAGTTTGCATGAAGTGCCACCCTATGCCAACAAAAATGGTGCAGTCAGAGGCTGACTTTTATTAAACAAGACATTAGTATTAATTTTAGAATTGATAGCAACATTGTACAAGTCTTTGCTTCCTTGTGTCACTCATATGGAATTGATAGGAATGAGTGATCTATTCTTATTTGTAGACATCATGGTATGTGTATGTCTTTACATTCTAGTATACCTTTCTGAGACCAAATTGTGAGGGTATGTATTATACAGGCAGCCATCTCTGTAAATCTCAGTAAGTTACTTCAAATAATGCTTCTCTCCATGGAGGAACATTAATAAAGTTTCCTAGCACACCTATGCAGAGAGATTGCACCATGCATACCTTCTACAACATGTATAGCCTCCGTGAGGTATTGGGTGACATCTGTTGCATGTATGTATCAGTAAAGGGCAAACCTGCAACACAGGCAGAAAGGTTTCAGAAAAGAAAAGGCTACCATTCAGTAAATTGTGAGGTATTGTAAGATGCATGCAGGATTATAACCAATGTGTTTGCTTAACACCCAAGTAGTTTACCTGAAAAACTTGTCAAGCAGAACTCTCAGCTTTATCATTGCTTTCTGCATACTGAAATTCTGCAAGGCCACTTAATTTGGTAAACAAAGGCATTGTGGATAATATTAACTCATATAGCTTCATTTATCATATTGAGCCCAAATTTAGTAACCTAACCCACACATTCATCAGTGTCATTAGCATGTTGAATGCACCATAATATGGTTATATAGTGATTGACTGGGCAGCCCTAGGCTGCATTATAGTCAGGCCAAGCTTGTTCAATAGCTAGTGATAAAGGTACATTGACACCTTTATTTGACGAGAGTCTGCATCCTCCAAGCACACGAAGAGACTGTTGTTGAACAGAAACAACCATTAGCTGCATACCTGCCCTGACAGTTAGTGATCAATGCAGTACATGGCAGGGCAAGTGAAGCAGAGACCTGTAATCGCAAGCTTTGAGCCTAGAGGAGCACTGAATTTCAGCACATTGTTATAAAAATCATACATGATACATGCAGTGCCCTCTCCACATACTCCATTACATGCTATATTCATTCATACCTACACCCAATCACATATACCTTTCACTACCTTAATATTTATACACTTACTTCTACTACTGATCTGGGCTAACAATTAAATCAATCAAAGTCCTTTAACAACAAACATCACCAGATCTTACCAAAACTCGCTTAAATCTCCTGTACTCTACAAAATGCTAACAGCATCATAAATAAACGTGAGTAAAATTAGCTTATTCCTCGCATATGCAATCTTGATATAATTGCAGTTAGAGTGTCATGATATAGAAATAATTACACTAAAATACAGCATTCTCTTTGAATATGATTACATATTTGATGTAAATTTGGTGATAGACCAGGTGGTGGGATCCTTCTGTGGTATGAAAAAAAAACAAAGATAATATTGCAGATGATTGCAAGCCCAACTGGTTGCTAGTAAAAATACCAGTAAATAAAAAAAAAATCCACTTTAAGTTGTCATAGCCAAATTCTTTCCTCCATTGTCACTCAATAAAGTCCAAATATTTATTCAAATCATAGTCTTTTCACTCTAAAAATTATTCCTATTTATTCTAGGGGCTTTAACCTTAACCTTCTTGGACCAGAAATAAATGACATCTCTGAGCCACTAATGGATCTTGATGTTATACACCTCCTTTGGTAACCCACCTGACCTAACCCTATCTCATACCACCACTCACCCCTTGACCATTTTATAACCAACCAATACATTTCTAAATTCTCCATCTACTCCCACATCTATTCCGTGACCACTGCCCCATCCCTTTCAGCATCCACAATCCCTCAATAAAATGCCATCCCAAACTAATCACCTTCAAACAAAAACACAAAATAATATGAGCACACTCAAATCCCCTCTGTCCACTTTTAATTGGTCACCAATATTGTCCTTTAAAATCCCAAAGACTACCAGTGAAGACCTTGCCCATTATCTCCTTCAGGTATAAGACAAATGCTTCTCACTAGTCAAAATACTTTTCAAGCAAAAACAAACACAATGGTTTACTAAAGAATTAAAAGACCTCCTAAAACTTTATGACATCACCTGACAAAACTGGAGACTGTACCCATCACAACAGACAAGGAAACAATTCATAACAATACGCTATCAGATTTCTCAAAATGCAAATCTTGAACCTCCAAATTAACTCCATCTCTTCTACAGTCCTCAAATGGTTTTGACATAAGACCAGCCTAATTATCCAATGACAAACCTCAACAGCAACTGCTACTATCCCCCTTTCAAGCACTCCGTCTATTTTAGGGACCCTGCATACCCTATCAAAAATTATGATGGCAGCATCCTTATAAGGCCAATGTACACCCTAGCAACAACTGAACAAGCAATCACCAAATTAGCATGAGAGCACTGGAATAAAATTCCAGAGCATATCAGATCAATCTCCCTCAAAGAATTTTGAAAATCACTAAATACAAACATTAAGAAGTAAGACCAGTGTCACTTCATTGATAATCATTTAGAAGTTATTAATGGATAACTAATACTACATTACGTACTCTGAAACCTATATATACAGATCAGGTGCTCTCAGCACCCTGCCTTTCCATTTCATTTATTGCTCTACCCCATAATATACATTTTCCCATGTGACCTAGCCACTCACTAATTCATCTAAATTCCATTATTTTCAGCACTAAAGCCCTTTCTACTGTTCACAGAATATAGTCATAATATTTTCCATTTTCCAACCATGCCTACTCTTGTTCCCCCCCACTAGCTCCCCGAGGCTACCTTCCACACTCCACATGAGAAATTATTCCATTCTAGCCACTAATATCAATGTTTTCATCTTGACTTATTTTTACTTATTTCTTACTGCCATGGCTCAGTCTAATTTTTGAGACTCTACCAGAACTACTATTGCTGCTCCAGCCACTAATTATACTATGCGTCTCTCCCACCGTATCAATCATCCCTTGCTATTTATTAATCATTCTGCCAGTTCTTTATGTAAACGTAACCATTTCCTAACACCACCTTGATACTATCCATGCATATATCAACTCTGTTTTACCTTTTTGTTGCATCTTATTACATTTTCATTTTTACCTATTTACCCTATTTTTGTACTTGCTCAGTGTATACAATTTGTTTATATGCTCATTGCTGTTTGCAGAAATGTACCTTTCTGATATTGTGTCTTAATACCCTACTTTCCCATGTTCTTTAAATAGCATGCCATACTTTCTTATGTTATTTTTAAATAGAGCATTTGAGTGTCTCATAGCCCAAGTCAAGCCTGAAACAGGTCCTTTGACCAGTGCTCTCACCTGGCTCACAAATGCAAAAATAAATAAATAATAAAATACAACCCACAAAACAAATAAATAATAAAATACCACCCACAACAGCATACAATGCTCACACAGTCACCTTAAATGAATAAATAAATAATAAAATACCACCCACAATAGCATACAATGCTCACACAGTCACCTTTAATAAATAAATAATAAAATACAACCCACAACAGCATACAATGCTCACACGGCCACCTTAAATAAATAAATAATAAAATACCACCCACAACACCATACAATGCTCACACAGCCACCTTACAAAGATTGACTTTCTTAATGAATTCTATTCCCTTTCAATACTCTTACCCATTGACCTCCTACCCCCAGCACACCTCTGTAACTTCTACCATTCCACCCAAAACAAATTCACTCTAAAGACTTCAAATACCACTTAGAAGAAGTCCCACTTGAGAGCCCCAAAGCATCATATAACTGAAACACCTGGTTCCTGTAGCAATGCAGAGATTTTACCTTTCCTCTTCTATACCCCATTTACCACCTCTGCCTTACCAATAATGTCACACCCATCATTTGGAAATCTGCTCTAGTTACTCAACTATCAAAGTAGCACAGCCCTCCTAGGCATCCCACTTCCATCCAAGCTCCATTACTCCAGCACCTTAAAATCATAGACAAAATAATTTACAATCAGCTGTCAGCAAACATCCAACAATACACCTCATCTCACAATGCAACATTGATTCTTAGCCAGCAAATAGATAATGTCTGTTCTTTGGACACTTAGAAATGAGATATTGCTCAGCATGGACAAAGGAAACCTAAGAGGGGCTATGTTCATTGATTTCACTTGGGAGTTCAGCATAGATGACCACATATCCGACTTACACACATGCCTGAATGGGGATCTGCACACAGGCTTCATACTGGTTCAATGACTTCCCATCCAGAAGAACCTTTGAGATAAAATAAGGTACTTCTCTTTCACTCTTTCATTGTCAGCCTAAGTTCACACTGGTCTTTTGAAAGGTTTAATATCTGTCCCTAGTTTTTATTTCAGTTTTTATAAACTCCCTTTATATTTACCTCATCTCTAACTGTTCTTATATATAGATTATATGATGAATTTTAGGACCATTACCAAACATGTAAAACAATAAAGGGAACTACACAAAGATTATAATCTCTCAACATATGGCTTTCCATTAACAAACTCCCACTTTCTCACAGCAAAGCCAAATAAATGATATATGAGGACCACCTGAAACTATAACCATTTTTAAAGAATTTAAAGAGCAAGAAAAAAACAACAACAACACAGGTGGGACCAGTTCAGCCTTCAATTGCCTCAGCATATGCTTTGATACACCCCTAAACCTTAATTTTCAAATTAAAAAGACTAGATCCAAAATAATTTGCTTACACTTCTGTGTTTATTAAATCTCACAATTACTGTCCCTACCAGCCTCTAGTAGCTACAACAATAATTAAAAAAAACAGTACCAATATCAATCATTTGCCACCAAAACATGCCATTCCATAATCATCTCTGAGAATATCATTAACTTAAAATCAGAAAGGTTACTTGTCTGCAAATTAAACAAATAGATGACCAATTGCTAGGTTCTCCAGGAGTCATTTCCATTGTTAATCATGAATGATTGCAGTTAGTCAGTAATGCCAGACTATAGTGTTCCATTCTTCTTATTGTACAGAGAATTCATCATATGGCAAGATTTGTTACTCTGTTAACTCTCTTGGTGGATTAGAATAAAGTCTCTGTGATGTCAGTTAGTCTTCCTACCAGCTTTATCTGAAAGTATTGTTTATGGCTCTTAAGTCATAGACCAATATTTAGTCAATAATGCCAGATATTAGAGTTTCATACTTCTTAAGATTCATGCTGTGCTTCATGCCCCAAATCCCGTGCTCTATTAACTTCATAAGGTGTCCCTGGTGTTTAGTGTCCCTCTCCATACATCTTTTTTTATTAATATTTTTTGGATTCCCCTTTACATCATCCTTCAGTCATGCTGACCAGTAACCCACATCCACACCACATATACCAGCATCTCTGACTCCCCCAGAGTTACTCTGCTTCTGCTGGGACCAGTTGTGGAACCTGAGGGCATCTTGGTGGCCTTGACCATCTGCATTCCATTGAGGAGTTTCAGTTATGCTCTGCCTTCCACTCCCCCACCACACAACTTGGTCTCATGGTATTGATCAAGGGGTGGGCATGCAATGGGGATGTCATACGTGCAGCATATTGCCCAGTCTCAGCAGCAGTACAGCTATGCACACAATCCTACTCCTCCTAAGCCATTCTTCCTAATGCAATACCCCCAGCCTCCACAAGGGATCTCCGTTAGGTACACCCAGGTAAATGCTGACCCTCCTGAGATGGGCATGCCCATCCCTTCCCTACTGTTCTATCTACTGCTGGAGCTACTAAATGAACATGGGTTACCTGTGCTGTACTCAGGGTTTAATGCTGCTACACTACAAGAGCAACACCCCACACATATTTTGTGCTGGAAAACCTGTTGTTGTATTAACATTTGAAGGGAATTAAGTCATATACAAATGTCCCTATGACATCTAACATAATGTTAAATGATATGTAACATTGCTTGTCAGTGCTGCAGAATTTTCTCGTTAGTCAAGGAGAACTCAGGTATGGCAGCTACCACCACCCCATTCTCCATGCACATGCACAAAGACATTACCGCCATATGCTTACACTCCCAATATATTAAACACCCTGCCCACCTGACTGGACTCAAGGATACACTCATGCATTCACTCATACCCACCTACATACATCTACTCTACCAATCCCCTAACTAACCCCACTACTGTGACCACCCAGGCAGAGACACACACACACACACACACACACACGCACACACACACACACACACACACACACACACACACACACACACACACACACACACACACACACACACACATAAACAATACTCTCATGTCCCCCAACCCTACTTATCCACTAAATTCCTGAGCATTTCCCACTACACAATCCCTCCCACTGAGACTAATAAGCATGGCTGGCCTTTGGTCAACTGGTGCCCTAGGCAAAAGGAATCCACAGCAGCAGCTCACGTACCACCCAGTGGCCCCATCCTGGTCTACCTACATCATCCAGATTATTTTTTTTTTATTCCTTTTTCTCACAGTTTGTCTTACTCTTCAGTTTTTTTCTGTTATTATTCAACATATTTAAAGAAACCATTTCTTTACTGCAAAAAATAAAAAAAATAAAAAAATAAGAAAGATAAATAAATACTGTAAAAGTATCCCTAGATAACATAGTGCCCTAGGCAGCCACTTAGTTGGCCTATACCTAAGGCCGGCTCTGATAATGAGTAACCATGAACTTTTTGCCAAGTTAACTAACACAGCTGGTGGTGTTGATTTACTCAACCAAGTGATTCCATGAATTGCTTGTATGTGTGACACACTTTCTACAGGCATTCCTGGGGGAGAGGCTGGCTAATTATCATATGCGTCTCCCCCAGAATGTCTCATTGGCATATGCAGTAGGCCAAGAGACAGCCCTCAGTGATGCTGCACCACTTTGAGGTAAGCACCGCAAGAGCAACCTTTAAGGAATAGAACTGAGGTTCTAGTGGTAGAACACATTTTGTCTGAACATGTTAACAATGTTTCCCTTTCTTTTGCGGCAAATACAATGTGATGATAGAGGAGAGAAGCCTTTTATATAATTACTGGAATACAAAGAACATATACACATTTTTTAAAATAAGATTCTATAAACACAGCACAGTAATTACACAGGACATGTTTAATGTTAAGATATTAGCATTTCTTGTCTTTTCTATTAATATTTAAAATAGGAATGATTTTAACAAATTTATTAGTGAAGATGTCAATTAATTGAATATTTACCTATATGTATATTTGTCAGTTTACTGAATATTCCCATAAATATTGCTAGCTTTAGTTCTAAGCAAACAGTTGTCACTAGACTTCTTTTTAACTATTTCAATTATTTATTCGTTGCCTGTGATTAAAATTTTGGACCTTTGCAGCATGTTCACCTTTGTTTGTTGCATTCACAGTTACTTGTTTTTTGTTCAGATAGGTTTGGTGCTCAGTTATGTGATGTTTAGATGCTGAAATAAAGCTTATCCTTTCATTTTTTTTATTATATAATTCAAGTATTTCTCTTGTGTGTATACATCTGTATCTGCCTATGTATAAGTTTATACATATATACACAAAAGCATAGCTGGCTCAGCTAGCGATCTGTGCCAGTACCATGATACCATGAGCCAGAGCTCCACCCCCTCAGCTCTTCAAGTGAAGAAAAAAAAAGCAGCACTTTACTGTGCTATGCTGAATGCTTCAGCTGCAGTATTCATGCTATCCCCAACTGACTCTTCCAAAAAAAAAAAAAAAAACACTTTACTGCCTTTCACAGAATGTAATAAACTGATTGCAACATTGTAGTGATTGTCTTATTACAGTTCCATCCAACCCAAGCCCTTCCACTGAATAGCAACAAAAACACACCAGGCAGGTGGCCAGATTCCCCAAGATCCTCTGTGAATGAATTTTACTAAACAAAAATAATCTTCTTTTAAACTGTAGGAAACTGCTTGCTACAAATGCAGTAAGCAATTGTGGCAGTTTTTACCCAGGTTGCATGAAGCATTACAGTTTTCAGGTTTTAGCTAAAAAAGAGCAACCTCCTTGCTACAATGTATAAAGCATTTGCTACACTTTAGACCACACACAGAATGCTACAGCACTCAAGTTTAAAGAGAGATCGGGATCAGCTGTTGGTGACATTCCCAACACTGCACCTGGGGCAGTTGAACCTCTCATCCTGCCCTAGTTATGCTTCTACATGTTATCTATATGGTTTTCAGTTTTTAGTCATTAAACCAGCTAGTTAACACCTAGACAATGGAAAATCTTATGAAAAAAGACCTCTGCTACTGGTGAGAGGAGATTGCAACATGACTGTGTTCTATTCACAAGAAATACAAGCCCTTAATCTTATATCATTTTGGATCTTCTCGGATGCCAGACTTTTAGCATATGGCTGTCTAGTTATGATAATTAAGATATTAATTTAGCTGCATCTGTCATAACAGGTTACCCATGTGAATGAGGTTAATGAGATTTAATCTCTCAGTTAATCGCAAATCACATACTGAAAATGGTGAGCTGAAAAACACAAAAAAAGTATTTTTTTCCAAGGGAGAACCCCCCCCCCCCCAATTAAAAGGATAAGAACAGGAAAGTGCACTGTTACCTCACACAATACAATACATTGTTGTGAAACTTGCTGCAACATTAAATTCCTGACTTTCATTGGTACAAAACAATCACACAGGTAAGCCATAAAAACACACCTTTAACTTCTTTAAAGTCTATGTTGTCAGTCCTTTATTTTCTACAATCATTGCTTCCCTTCATTTATATGTTTTACAATGTCCAGCTTGCTAATCTGTGTTCAACGTTGCCAGAACTCTTAGGTTAAGCAATCAGTCTGTAAGATCCTTGGCCATGCCTCCAAACAAGAATTTTAGTGCATTGGCCCCATGATTCGTTATGTATTGAATACATGGGATTCTACCTGGCTTTTCAGTTTCTTTTGCTATTCCAAAGGTATGCTGACAAATTTATTGATGCTATTGAATTACCCCCTAGACAAACAAGAAAAGATTAATGTGTTGAGTGTGCTGGTACTCAGTAACAGACTTATGTGCATCGGCCATTTCCTGGTATAGGCTGTAACTCCCAAGGCCCTGAAAAAGAAAATTGCATCCCCTCATATGTCACTCATTTATTGCATCTTGAGAATAAGAGAAAAGAAAAAATAACTTGCAAGCAATGCCTTGAAGAAAATGTTGTATTCCCTTGTCATTGTAAAACAGCCCGTTGCTCCCTTTTATTTTATTTATTTGTTTATTTATTTATTTATCCATCCTTTGTTGACCGGGCTAGTCCCACTAGGCTAGTAACCTCCTTTCAGGGAAGACCAGAGGTGGAATATATGTTACTAGGGGAAATTCGGCCAGGGTATCAGGAAACTCCCACTTGATGTCAGACACATTTTGGTTTAGGATGGCAGGACATGGAGACTGAGTGCTGGTAGCTAAAGATGGGCTTCAAGATTCTGAAACTGAATTTCAGAAAAAATTGTTTGGCTCATTGGAAGATGTTATGGCTGCTGTTATCTGGGTGGAAGAAATGCATAGTGTTATTATTACAACCCTCCAATTGGGAGGGATGCAGGATAGAGTACTTCAAGACTTGTATAAATGCCTAAACTGAAGGATTGTCAGTCAGCATAATGGGGTGGTATTATGTTTAAACTCAGTGAGAACAGCTTCTCAGATGGCATGACAGAAATTGTTGTTACTCATGCAGTTAAAAGGAAAGATGTGTGGTCAAATGCAGTAGTGACAGCTTCAAATAAGAAACATAAAATGAAGATTATGCAGCCCTCTTCTGGGAAATGCAAGTATTTAGTAACTGTTACATCTAAAACTGATTATTTATTGATAGATATGATTTGTGGGACACTATTATTTCACCCTTAGGCACTGATGTTAAAGAGGTCAGAGTACTTATTTTGGGGGAAAAGCACTTTAGGAGATATTATTTTGGAAAGAGAAGATACTATTGTGAAATTGATGTGTAATGTTTGGAATAAATATGATTTTGACATGTATGGATGTTTTGAAAAGGAAGGTTGTGATACAATTTCATTTAGACATTGAGAAGGAAGAGATGGAATGCTATTTCCAGACTATCTGTGAGACTATATGATTTACAACAAATAAAAGGCAAGAGAGGTTTATGGACACAGGGAAAGGAAAGATGGGAGAATTGAAATGGGATAATGGCACAATTGTTCATCTTCCAAGTGTAATATATGTGGATGGCATGAATGGCTTTGTTAAATGTATGGAGTGACCCACAACATGTTTCTTTTATGGTAAGGAAGGACATTTAATTGAAAACTGTCCAAAAACAGGTTGTGTTCGATGTGAGGAAGTGGGACACATAATGAAAATGTGCACTATGGCATGTTATAAATATAATGGAACTGATCATAAATGGATGGATTGTATAAAATTGCAAGATAAAGAAAAGGACAAAGAGAGGGTTGAGACTGGGAAAACTGTAATGGAACCAATAGACAATAATATTTCTACAGAAGGTTCTGTTCAGGTAGAACATACTGACGTCAGATGCAAAGTGTTAACTGACACTAGTGAATTGAATGACACAGGGTTAGAATCACATTGGGAAGTTGTAAAGACAAAGAAGGAATTCATTCCAGATAGAGTTAGGGAAAAAAAGAGGAAATATAAAAATAAATTGATCAGAAACAAACTTTTTAAAGATAATGGATAATATAGCAGTTGTATCTGTGACGGTTAATATTTTAATAAATGAGGTTAAAAGATTATTAGTTTTACAGAGGTGTAAAAGCAAACATAGATTTTATCTGTTTGCAAAATGTATGGCATATTAGGTTAGACAGTCAGAACCATTTTCAGACTTTATGGGGAAACCAGGTTTTGTGGAATTTGGGAGATGAAAAAGGTATGGGTTTAGCCATTCTGGTCAAGAACAGCAAAATAGCTATCTTAGATGATATAGTGGTTGTAACATGTAGAAGATATAAGATATATGAATAGTGTTTTTTGCATAATTACAGTTTATACTTCACTAAGGTTGAAGGAAATAGAAGATGCTTCATTTATTACAGCCTTATGTTCTAGTTAATCTTCATGTTGTTCTTATTGGAGATTTTAACTGTGATACTGGGTTAGCTAAAAGGAAAATAACTTCAGATTTTAGAATTTTGCACGATTTACTTAATGTGGTCAGTTACATATATGTTGTCATACACCTCTTACTTATATTAGAAGTGACCTGAAAACTGAAATGGATTATATTATGTAATCAGATACACTTACGGATATCACAACATGAGCATGACCAGCATATCCTTCTAACCATTTGGGTGTATGTCCAGTGATAGGTGGGAATAGGGGGCAGTATTTCCAGGAAAGGGTATTAAAATGTTGAATGCTTTATATTTAGTAGATACTTTTACTAAGGAATTGAAATGTCTATGAAAAGAACATATCAGAAATTTGCTTATGTTAATTGGACTGAGTGGTGGGTGGTATTAAAAGAAAACTAAAAAATAAAATTTTATTATGTGTAAGATAAGACTTTAGGGCCGGACTTATGAAAGCTTGCATGAAGTGCAAGAAGAGTGTAGGAGCTCACGGAGGCAATATGTCTGCCGTGCGATCCAGGTACAGCCAGCAGGGGTGTGCACAAGAGCTGCTAAAGCTACTCTTGCATGGATAGCATCATGGTATGCAAATTACCTCGATTGCTGCTGAAACCTATGCAAATTAGGTAAATTTGCAATCCAGGAAACACTAACCTGTCTGTGGAAGATTAGTGTTATCTACAGAAATGTACTCTGTTGGTAACGAAGTACCATTTTGAAAATAGCTAAATGGAGCTATGACAGCTCCAAATAAAGGATGCATACAGTTGAGGATGCATGCCAATGGCCAAATATAAGGCCATTGGCATTTAGAAATGTTTAAAATTATTAAAATCTAACTTTTTTCTCCCAATCTCTGAAGTTTAAGCGTAGCACAGCACCGCTCAAATGTGCGGCGCTTTAAAAAAAGAGAAAATAATTTAAAAATAGCCAAAAATAGCCATTTTCACTAAAACGCTTATACTGCCATGCAGGTGAATGGAAGCTTGAAGACAACATGGCCACTGAATAGTGGTTGCTAAGGGGGGGAAGCTCAGTGTGAGAGATGTAAGCATGCATTAGTAGGCAATCCTATGCAAATGAGGATAAGGATAGTGAATCCCAATTTTCCCCAGCATGTGAGCCATGTCCCAAGAGTGTAAGTGTAGGAGTAGGTGAATAGTAGAGTAGAATATAGGTAACATCATGAGGGGGTGTGTCAGAAAGGCTGTAATCTTATTGGAGCACAGTGTCTTGTGTTTGCCCTGAGTTGCTCAGGATTGCAAGAGGCGTGTCTACAGTTGTCCTTTTTGAAAACCAGAAATCAAAGGTGTACGACGTGAATATATCTGAAATTTCTTGCAAACGTGCACACAGTGTGTGCGCGCGTGTGCGCTCGTTTGCACGGCGCTGCCCTGGTCAAAAAGTGAAAGGGAAGGAAAAGAAGTAGTAGGAAGTTAACCAAGAAGAACTAGCAGAGCTGCCAGGTGAAATATATCAGAATCAGACAATTACACAGGTAGCAGACTAGCCCAGCCCAGCTCAGCACTTTAAACTCTGCAAACAGCATTACTCCCTGTTTTTTCCCAAGAACTCTGCAACACTGCAGTATACAAAGAGGGAAAGCTTAAAAACTTTAAAGTCAGACAAAATGTTAGGGGCTGCTTTTGCTATCTTAAACCAACATGTGCAAGGTGCTGAGGGTTGTGATGTTGTGAATGCTGCTGAGCAACCCACTGTGAGGAGATGGAGAAGAGTGTACAGACCCAGGGTAACCTACCAGGGGCTACATGAGCTGGAGATAGTGAAGCGCTATAGGGTGGAAAAAGACCTCCTGCAGTAAATTGTTGAGCTGTGCCGGCCACGCCTCACACACAGAACCAACAGAGGGGAACCCATCCCAGTGGATACAAAGATATGTGTTGGCCTAAGAATACTAGCCACAGGTACCTTCCAGAGACCAGCTGGTGATATGATGGGGATTTCACAGGCATCAGCATCCAGGGTACTGCACCAGTTCCTGGATGCCATCAGCACATGTCGGTGAGCACGTATATTTCCCCAATTCCCATGAGGCATTGGCCAGCAATATGTGTCTTTTCCACCAAATAGCAGAATACCCAGAGGCAGTGGGTGCAATATACTGCAGACACATGCACATCAAAGCACCACCCAGTGAGCGGGGTAGGGTCTACATCAACTGCAAGGGCTTCCCCTCCATCAACTGCCAGATTGAGTGTGATGCCCAGGGCATAATAATGAATGTGTATGATGGCTGCCCTGGAAGATATCATGATTCCCACATCTGGCATCTGACACAGCTGTACCAGAGATTTTCCAATGGGGACATCCCTGATGGTCACCTAGTGGGGGATGTTGGATACACACTGGAGCCATGGCTGATGACACCCATCAGAAATGCACACCCAAACAAGAACTCCATAATGAGGCACATGCACAAACAAGAAACATAATTGAGTGAGTGTTTGGGATGCTCAAGTCACAGTTCTGGTGCCTGGACACATCTGGTGCAGCCTTGCAGTGCTCATCAACTACATGTACCCAAATTGTCATGGTATGTGACATGCTACACAATATGATCCTGTGGAAACAGCTGCAGCAGGAACAATATGGGGCAGGGCCAAACAGCCCCCCACTATTGCCAAGGCCTTCACAGTCACAGCGTGACTCGAAGGAGGAACAACCTAAGCCTGTTCCAGTAGGCAGAAGGAGGCATACCCAGCATGCCCTGGCATTGGCAAAGAGGCAACACATAGCACATACACTGACTCAGTAGGAACTCTGGAAATGACACCTCTCTTTGACTTGCACATACAGTAAAAGGGATGCTGGACTTGACACTACCTGTTATCAAACATGTATAGGGAGTGTAATATGTGCATCCGACATAGACAGCCCTGCAGCGCTACGTGAGGCATGAGTCCCTATTTTAAGCAATATAAAGCACTGCTAAGCAAATTTTACCACTATTGAACATATTTAAAAACAGTTGCGCATAGCTGCGCACCCCGCTAACCAGGGCAATGTCGGGCAATGTCGAGCAATGTTGGGCAATTTTGGGCAATGTTGGGAAAAGTCAGGCAAAGTCGAGCAAAGTCGGGTAAACATGCTCACACCTGCTTTACTGTTCCTTAACCAGTCAGGTTTGCCCAGCAGGAAAATAAAAAGCAGTGACAGGGCTTGAACTCAGGATACTGTGCACTATAGTCACAGTACTGAACCACTAAGCCATGACAGTAATTCACTGGCACAGACACAACTTAAGTCACTCACACATACCAGTTGGAGGGGGGGGGTCACATACCTAACAGTGACAGCCAGCAGGACAATTGTAGACAAATGCAAACACAAACAAATGCTGTATCATGCCCTCTAGAAGGCATATGAGTAACCTCCCCCCAGACCTATGCAGACAGATAGCAGACCAAGCAGTGAGATGTGGGTTGTGTAGGCTATGAAGTCACAAACTAATATGCATGTAATTGGAAGCTAAGGTCTGTAGTACAGTGGTATGCCTCAAGCCAGTACGATAGGCAACAGTACAGACTGAAATGGAGTACCTGACATAGCAGTGCAGGCCTAGCAAATGTGTATAAGTGTCAGGTGTACCCCTCATCCTATGTACAACCACAGTAACAATCAGGTGTGCCCCCCCAGGTAGAAATGTACAAATATTAGCTGTCCCCCCTGTATGTAGAAATGTTGATAAGTCTATAAAAATTGACTCATGGAAGCCCTGCAGGCACAGCGTGCTTCCTGTCGATGTACAGCACAAAGGTGAGCCCTTGATTTTTCACACACATATAGTATATATGCAGACAGTGGGCATGCTCACACACTTAAACAAATTTAGCAAATTTCAGTAAGCAACATACTGAAAGGTCATACTGTGCATGCTCGCAGACTTAAACAAACAAAGCAAATGTCAGTCAACAACATACTGAAAGGTCATACTGGGCATGCTCACACACTTAAACAAACAAAGCAAATGTCAGTCAACAACATACTGAAAGGTCATAATGGGCATGCTAACACACAAACAAACAAAGCAAATGTCAGTCAACAACATACTGAAAGGTCATACTGGGCATGCTCACACACTTAGGCCATGTCTGAGTGCAGCAGTGGGCCACACATATCTGGCAGTTGCAGTTCTTACTCCAGACACTTGTCACTATTCACCAATCCTCCCTTGCGCACACAGTGATATGAAAACAGACCCATATAATATAGTGGACCCCTGTCATAATCAAACTATGTACTACAAGTACTTAAGTTGTTCAATGAAAGTGAAAATGCAAAGAAGATCAATAAATCTCCGATCAGTATAATCAAGAAACAATGAGCACTCCTAACATTATCCAAGCCATGTTCTGGCAAAAATATTGCCAAAGAGTCCATGGAGAACCATGAAGCTTTCTTTCGCTAAGTCATTCATATCAATGTAAACTCATATATGTTCTGAGTCAGTGCAAAGTGTAAATGAATACATGTACATGACTGACATTGCCAACTTCTTGTCTGACAGGTTCATACATATTTGCCCCCCTCTTACTGACAAAAGGGCCCATTACCATACCTGGATACTGTGAAAACCCAGAAATCACATATACAATGGTTAAACAGCTCTATCCAAACCTAAAAACACAGCATCTATGGGATGACATGGTTTCCCTGGCTGTGTCATATGTGAACTCCAAAACAAACAGACCCTGCACCTGAACAGTCTGTTGACACTCACCGTCTGTACAGGATATGAAACTGTTGAATGGGTTACACCAACGTTTGGCACACTCCACAAGTGTTGGTGCACAACAGACCATGGGAACTACAGTCTTATAAGCCAAATAAGGCTGATCTGCAAGGCAATGGAGTCCATCATTATGGAACTCATAAACAGATCTATTGGGAACCTACAAACACACAACCCTACCCATTTTGGTTTGGTCAGGGGCAGATCATGGTTCCTAAACCTGATAGACAGTTTTCAAGGTAGTCACCCAGGACATACATCAATGAAATGAGCTCCACACGGCCCTACATAGACCTTGAAAAACCCTTTTTCAACATCCCACACACATGTCGTAGCCACAAAATCAACAATCTGTGCATAAACACGTATGTCATCTGATGGATTGCCAACTGGGGCATAGATAGATCCCACAAGGTAAGAATTGTGGTCTCCTGTTCAAGCTGGTAACAACTGCTGTCCCCCATGGCTCAGTCCTGGGACCCCTCCTGTCTGGTGTATATTTTTCAGAAATACAGTCAAACACATGAGGGCTATGTTTAGCAAAGTTTGTGGATGACTGCAAAAAGGTTGTCATAATTGATGTTTAGGACAACAGAGACCTCCTTAAAAAGGGTCTCAGTTAGACAGATGTGGTTTCAAAATTATGGCCTCGAGCTACAATCATACAAATATCACATAGATGCCATTTAGCTACTGTTTTATATAGACAAGCTTGCTATTTATGTTTTGTATCAATACTAACTGTTATTAATGTTAACAAACCTACCCAATCATGTCCTAACTCTTTGCTTTTGCTCCCCACTTCATTGTTGTAATTTTTTTTTCTCTCCTCCCAGCACCATACTCTCCTGTGCTATTTCCTGCACTAGTCTCTTGAAACCAACCTGCCTTGTGGAATGAACTCTTTCTGAATGCTTGCAGTGGTATCTCAAAGCCTAATCTCCCTACAACCTGTCTCAAGTTAACAAGAAAGTATGTTGTTGGTCTCTCTATCCTGCCAATAATTTTCTGTAAATCTTTGTTATAAACCCTCCAGGGAACCAGGTGCAGGCTTCAGGCCAGCACAGACAGCAGTCTCCACCACCCTTTCCTAACATATTAGTGCCCCTTCTTACCTCCTAACCTACACAGACATCCCTATTACTTGTAGTCACCCCCTCCCTAGTTTTACAACCACACAATCCCCCTCTCCTATCTCCTGTAATAGCAAACCCAGCCATAGGTCTCACCCCTAAACCTCAGCTTCATCTCTTGGGTACCTCCTGCCCACTTGCTTCATTTCATAATTCTTTGGACTCTTATGACCACCTAACCAACCTACTACTTCCTCACTCTTTTCCTACCCCGGTCTCGACCACCGACTCTATTCTCTGACTCCTTACTTATCTCAGCACTTACATACTGATAACTTACCTTAGTATACAGCTTTTCTGATTGTTTTCCTGACAAGCAGTTTCACTAACTGTTTCTACCCACTCCGTTAAGCCCTGGTCTCACTTCGCTCCCCTCCCTACCCCCAATTCCCACCCACCCCCAGGGGTCCTACCTTTATACTTCCTAGACCACACCTCCTCCTCCACCACACCCCTTCCTCTCTCATCACTGTCCAAACCCTTAACTTCCTTCCCACCACTTTTATCCTATTACTTACCGTGTCCCTTCATCTTACTCTACATAAACACTCTTCTCTTTATACTTCCTCCTTTCACACTATTCAGCTATCTATTTCCACTAATTACACCCTACACATTCCCTCCCAAATATAATTGATACTATCCTCTCCCTCCTCCTCTCAATACAGTTTAGCTTCTAGCTACATAGTACCAATTAATACTCCTACAATGAAGAATCAAAACATCCCACCCTTTATCTCAGTCGTACTAATACTTTCACTCCTACCTCCCCTAATTCTCACTCATCTACTCACCTTTCTTAAAAGCCCACTTGACCCACTACTAAATTATCCCAAAACAGAAACCATCTCACTAAACCCACACCCAAATTTGACACATGCTAATATCACATTCTCTTCTAAATACATACTTCCTAAATTTCATCGAACACAACGCACAAAATATAATAACCTCAACCCCAGGAAATGTCTATTTCATTACTGTAGAATCCATAACCTTTACTTTCTAAACCTAATGTTCTCTCTAAAAGATGGCGACATCCACCCAAACCCAGGGCCTTCACATTCTCCTTCCTCATCCCTCAACTCCAAAATGTTTCCTACCCATATATTTTCTAAAAAATCTAACTCTCTCTCTATTGCTCATCTTAATATACGCAGCATAAACAATAAAGTTACACAATTACAAGCCCTGACTGAAGTCTACTCCTTTGATATTCTATGCTTAACAGAAACTTGGTTAAAACCTACAACCAAGGACAATCAGATCATCCCACCTGGATATAATATCCTAAGACTCGACCAAACCTCCAAAAAAGGTGGAGGAGTTGCTATCCTATATAAACCTTGCCTACATTTAACCACCCATAACCTCAAACCACCTCTAGACTCCAATGCAGAGATTCTTATCACAAAACTTCTTATCAACAACTCCAAATCTATCTATATCATCTGTTTATACATACCCCCTGGTAACAATATAGCAACTATGGAAAATATTCTCTCCTGGCTATCCCAAAACCTACCTCAAGAAACTATCATCCTAGGTGATACAAATATAGACTGGACCTCCCTCTGCAGTAACCTCCCTTCTAACCACATAAACCTATATGGGTATTCCCAAACTATCACCTCCCCTACCAGAATAAATAGATCCAATAAAAAAATCTAGCCTATTAGACTGGATTCTTATTAACTGTCCTCCCCATACTTATGACTCAGGAATTCTCCCAGATGACTTAAGTGACCACTCCCTTACCTACATCATCAAACATAAAACTAACTGTCCCTCTCCAACATCCACAATAAGCATCAGATCCAAAAAGAACTTTAACTCGGAACTATTCCAGATGGAACTAAAAGCATGTAACTGGTTACCACTGCTTAATTTATCCTTAGACGATGCCGTTACTTACTTTAACTCCAACTTTCTTGCCATCCTGGACCGCCATGCCCCAACCAGACAAATTAGAACAAAAAACAAACATGCGCCATGGCTGTCTAAAGAAACCAAACAAAAAATCAAAGATAGAAACAAACATTGGGGAATTTGGAAAAAGACTCAAAGTCCTATCCACCAACAAACCTTCAGACAACTAAAAAATCAAACTAAAAGAGCTGTAATATCAGATAAAAAGAATTACTGCCTACTTTCCCAACAAGCAAATCAAACCAAACCACAGAGGTTCTGGTCCAGCATCAACCAACTACTCCACTCAGGGCAAACTACCACTCCTAGCCCTCAAAATATTGAACACAAAACTTCAATAAATACAGCTAATGAATTTAACACATTCTTCACTAACACTATACAAACACTAGCTAGCCAGCTCTCACCTGATAATTTCACTTTACCTACTAATAAAACAAACTCTTCTCCTTCCTTCCAACTTCAACCCATCCCTACATCATATGTACTTACCCTCCTTCAGAAATTGAAACCATGCTCTCCCTCAGCAGACCAACTACCTGCAGAATTTCTGCAACTAGCCGCTAAATCCATTGCCTACCCTATATCAATCCTAATCAACAGAACCATTACTGAAAGCTATATCCCCTCCATTTGGAAAATCTCCCATATTATCCCCCTCCACAAAGGTGGCCAATCTACTGAACTTTCCAACTTTCAACCAATTGCCCTCCTTTCACCTATAGCTAAGATTATGGAAAAATGCATCCATAAACAACTACGTCAACATTTAACACAAAATAACCTTCTAGCTAACTGCCAGCATGGTTTTAGACCTTCACATAGTACCTCCACTGCCCTTCTCTCCTTTACAGATATTATCAACAAACACCGTAGTCTAAACAAACTCTCTTCTGCCCTATTCATTGACCTATCTAAAGCTTTTGACATGGTGAATCACCAAATTCTCATCACCATAATAAAATCCTTATCACTTGACACATCCTCCATTAAGTGGTTCCAGTCCTACCTTGACAAAAGACAGCAGGCTGTACTATGGCACAAGTCTCTCTCTACCCACCTACCAGTCAACCTAGGTGTCCCCCAAGGTTCCATCCTTGGACCTCTACTTTTTTCCATTTTCATCAATGACCTCCACCTGGCTATCCCTCAAGCCTCTTGTATACAATATGCAGATGATTCCACACTTATATGCTCAGCCTCATCCTCTTCAGACCTCCTACACCTTACCCAACAAGTCTTCAACACAGTTGAGACATGGTTCACTCATAGATGCCTTCTCTTAAACCCCAAAAAGACTAAACTCCTTCTTTTCTCTCCCACAAGTAAATTCCCCACATTGGATTTCTCAGTCACTTCCACCAACAATACTATTATATCCCCAGAACCTACCACTAAACTGCTAGGAGTCACCATCGACAATAAACTAAACCTTGATATACATATAAACAATGCTATTAAATCTGTTAATAGAAAATTAGGCTCCCTGTATCGGATTAAATCTTTTCTCCTACCCTCTGCTCATACAACAATAGCACACACACATCTAATATCTCCTCTTCTATATGCTTCACCCATCTTTACTAAACTTTCTAAAAACAATCTCAGCAAACTGGAAATGTCCTATAATAACATCGCCAGATTTGCCACAGGAAACCCTTTTAGAACCCATCATTGCCTCAGTTTAAAACAGCTAGGCTGGCTTGAACTACAGAACCTAATTAAATTCCATCAACTAACTATAGCTCACAAAACCCTTTACACACCATCCAAAACACCTGCTCTATCCACACTAATCACTCCCTATAAAAACCTAGATTCCCTAAGGTCCTCACATAAACTCTTAGCACATACTACCAAAATAAACAACAAGGCCAGTGACTCCCTTTTTTCTAATACTGTAGGGAAAGCCTGGAATCTTCTACCAAATGATATTTCTACACTTCCCTCTCTCCAGTTTCAAAAACAATCTGAAAGTATATCTCAAATCTCACTGGCTATGTCATTGCTCCAAACCTGACTAGCTCTATAGTTACTCTATACTCTGATCCTCCCCCTCCTTCAAAAAAAAAAAAAAAAAACTGCATCCTATACAGATTATTTACCTAGAATTGTTATTTTATCCTGTAATTTAGTACTGTTTATGCTTATTTTTTGTATTTTTTCTTTTGCATATTTGTGTTATTCATAGATAGAAATAAGTTAATTAGCTGTATGTACCTAGGAGCTTTTCTCCCTGGGCCTCTACTGAAAATGGACATGTATCCAGTTAGACTAGCCCGGTAAACAAATGTAAAATAAATAAATAAAAATAAATAAACACCCTAAATATGGAGGTAATAATAAGTGATCTATGGACACATGTGGATAGTCATCTCTACTTCCAGATGCACATTCACAAAGTCGTTAGAAAATCATGCTATGTGTTCCCACAAATTGTCAAGGTCTTTGCATGTAGGTCAAAAGAGGTTCACTCTACTCATCAGTCATCAGACCCATCAGAGAGTATCACGGCACACTTGCGATGAATTTGACTAGGCACTTTCAGCAGCTGGAAAGACCACTGAAGTACTTCATCAAGAGGATTACTAGCCTCAAACAGTTGCCCCATGCAACAAGACTGAATTTAACTCAATCTGTATTATGTTGCATACTGTCTACTCAGGCGATCTCTGCCCAACAGACAGGTCCATGTCCAATGCAGAACTGATGTACATGCGCTATCTGAAGTAAACCCAAGCTCACTGTGCCACATGCTCTAAGGATATCATCATCATAGCAATAAATAGAACATGTTGGCAGGATATATTACTAACTCACAGACTTTCATTACTTTGGAACAGGCTCCCAACCTACATTAAGCTGAGTCCCTAACTGACACTCTTCCAGAGGAGCTTTGATGAGTGTATGTGAAACTGAACTGTCACACCATCATACCTCTCAACCTGGAAAAATCAAAAATCTGGACAAGGCCCATGAAAAATAGGTACAAATCTGTATGCTGATTAACATCTAATTTGCATATATACTTATGTAACCCCACCCACTCTAATGGAATTGTGGGATACCAACTTTCAAACACAAACTGAAGAACAGACGACCAAAACATGGCACCAGAGTCCCCCTGCAGCCATTCCAATGTCCTGTTACCTGGCTATTTCGCCCCATTTACCATAAACACTAATGTATGCATACTGCTTTACTTCTACAATGATTTGGATTTTATTTTTACATTTTACAGCACAACAATGCAGAAACACTAAAAGACATCATCTGGTAAACAAAGCAATACTGTCTCACAATGAAAATAGGCTTGACATTAAAACTTCTTTGCCCTTGAAACTCACATTCATTGAAACAGCATTGAACCCACACCACATCCAAAGAAAATGCATCTGGCCAGTGGCGGATAAAGACTACCTTTGGGGCCCAACCCAGTCGGCATGTCCCATGTATATTTACATTCATAAAGGGAGACGGCAATAACAAAAAGTAGCCTTTAAAATTCTAAATGAGGATAAAACACAGCTTGTGCGTAACTAGAACAGAGGATAATGTAAAGCTGTTTGGAGTCAGTACATTAAAAAACAGCATTCTAAATTCAAGAATTGCATAACAGAATAAGCATTTTTAAAGCCATTAATGTGCATAGTGCCTCAAGAAAAGATTCCACACTAAGCCTGGTGAGTCCTACTTCCACTAAGAGCTCCAGCTCTCTAAAACATGCCAAGCATTTTCCCATGATGGCTGAAAGTCTTTTATAGACAGTCCTTTCCACTACAGCAAAGGTTTCTTCCTCAGCTGAATGAAGCAGGTTACAGGACATGCTGGATACTGTCCAGGAATGTACACTAGTGAAGGCACTAACTGCAACATGAGCAGGCTGGAAGGGTGCCAAATAGCTCATGGAATGGGACCCCTACAAATGCCACGCTGTTCTTAAACAGTAATTGCAAGCAGTTCGACATATAGTCAGTATCACTCCTAGGAGAAAAGACTGCTTCCCTATCCTTAAAACTGGACATCAGGACACAGCAGATGCAAGGAAAAATCCAGCTCAGGCATGACATGATATTCCTGATGTCATCTGTTCCCCAAAATCAGTTTTCTATGATTTCAGAAATGTCAATGAATGCAAAACAAGGAACAAAATATCTGAAGTAAAATAAAGATATATTTCACTGAATAGCAAAACAGTAAACAAGTAAAATAAATAGTAAGTGATCAACTAATTATACACCAGGGAATGGTTTCCAGACTTACTCCCTGCAGGTCAATGGACCTTCTTTCTTCTTCTTTTGTTTTCACTAGTTCTGCACTTGTCAGCATAATGCATTTCACCTTTGCACCTCACCAACAGTTGTCATACATTAAAGTATTCCAAGTTGCTTCAAACAAATCATATTAGTCCTGCAAAGCCAGAGTAACGATCTAACAATGGCAGACAGCAAATATTCCTTCACAGGCTTCTCCAGTAATTAAGCCTACTTTGTCATTCGTATTTTAAATGTCAAGTTAAGTACTTCACCTTCCTTCACACAAATGCACACTACTCTTGCAAAGCCACGTGTTTAAACTGAGTAAATGACAAAAGGCTTGTTTACTTTCATCCAGACAACCTCCGTCCAGCAGTTAATTCATATGTCTGATTGTGATAAAACAGGATGGCTATCATTTCATCTTTGCTCCACAGAGTTACCACATATTAAAGTATTCCAACCTTCTTTACACAAATCACAAAGTCAGAATAATGGGCAAACAACCACAGCTAGTCATTTTCACTTCTTAGATGACAAGTGAATTGTCCCTGTATGTGCAGTCTTAACTAAATAAAGATGCTGTTGGGCAGCAAAAATAGGAATTTATGTCAAGGACTTCAGTCTATAAAAACATGTTTAAAGCAATTGTGTGTGTGTGTGGGGGGGGGGGGGTTGAACTGCTCTGTGATATCAATCATGCCCATCCCTAGAATATAGCAAGTCAGATATCTGCCCACAACTGATTGTGTTCCTATTCTAGACTCTGTGTATACACTCATGGTCTCTATAACTGCGTTCCAGTCTCAGGCAATTAGAGTGCATCCCTCCTAAATGTCACTCACTTTATGCATATCTTAGAAAGTTTCATCTTACAGGTAATAGCTAACGTCTGCTTCAGACTACAGAGCCATCCTGTACAGGCAGCATATCTACTACAATGGTCATCTAACTTTCTGATCATCTTAAAGGGTGCTCCCTTTCTAATTAATATAGGCATGCCTTTTTCCACCAAATAACTTGCAAATATTACCTCTTGAAACCAAAGTTTAGCATCTCATGCTTAGCTGGAGTTAAAAACAAATTGTTTTCACCTTTCCTCTCAACTCTTGTGATTTTTACCTCATATTTTTGTTGCAGTATCCCCTGTTAAAATCTTTGATTTTCAGGTAAATCATTGAGGATTACTCTCTATCAACTGCTTAGCACAAAAAAGCCTGGGCAAAGCTCGCCTCACACATGGTGATAGCTAGGGACACACACACACACTTACCTCCCTCTAAATAGACGTTGAGCGAGATCAAATCTTCTAAATAAAACCCTCCTTTCCGGCAGCAAGCTTCTTCTCTTGTAAAGAAATCCTCCACAGTAACTCCTTTCCGGCTCTGGTGATTCCTCATTGCAAAAAGCATCCAACACACTAACTCCTTTCTGGCAGTGCAGCGAGATTCTTTACTTCTAGAGAAATCAGATCCACCACACTAGTCGAGTACTCGTAACAAGAAATCCAGCACACTACTCATTACTCCTTTCCGGCTCTGGTGATTCCCGCTTGCAAAAGCATTTGAACCAGAGCGGAAAAATGTGCTACGATAAAGGGGAGCATTCCGACAGGCTGGTGGTGTCGGCGTCATCGCCGCGTGATGGCCAGCACATGTCGAAAGTTAAAAATAAAAATACAAGTGCAAATAAATCGGAAATGAAGGGGTGCCACTCGGGAATCGTGGCACCCCATTATTTGGACCCCAAAACTCGGTAAAGACCGAGGAATTCTGGACAGTTGAGAGGTCTGCACACCATGGATCACTTCATCAGCTCTACTACACAGAGGTCTAGGGAACTAACCTCATGTGTGGTGGTAGCTGCACACTCTGGCCATACTAATGTATGTCTTCAGGCAGATAGCCTATTACCTACCTATATATATATATATATATATATATATATATATATATATATATATAGGGGGAACGCAGTATAATAAGCCAAAGATGGATGGGCAGAGATGTGTGTAAGAGGGTGACCATGACAGGAGCCATCCAGGACTGTCCCACACAGCACACAATCCAATGGCATAAAAGACATGACGTGCACATCTCACCCACTGTACATAACAGCCACCAGTATCTGTAAGCATTACAGTGTATGTGGTCCATGTGCCTGCTGTACAACATGACTGTACAATGAAGTACACATCTACTATCTGTAGACATGTACCTGTCACATAGGTTCATAGGTATGTAGTAGACTATCTTCATGAAGGCATATATTAGCCTAGGCAAGTTGTGCAGCTTTCACCACCTCATTGGGTAGTCTTCCAAATCTTAGTTCTAATAGTTAGTATGCTAAGCCCCTTTCTAGTGGGGCTGCTGATGTGATGCCTGGCATGAATTGTCTGTTTCCCATCCACTCATCAAGGTTCCTATTGAAGAGTGCCAGTGAGGGGCTCTGTCTGATGTACATTGGGACTCTGTTGCACAGTAAGGCAAGTGTCTGGGATGGTACTCTATCCCACCAGCATGTTGTATTCATTGTTGTGATGAGGTTCATATCCCTGGAGTGTGTAGTGCAACTCAGTTTTGTTATCCGTAGATGGAACATGTTCAATATGTGTTGGACATGGCTCTGCATGTTAGGCAGAGTGTGCCTCTGGGTAGGTGATATGCAACGGAGAACATATTTAGTTTTACCAGTTGTGTTGCATAACACAACTGTTTGAGGCCAGTAATCCTCTTGGTGAGGTACCTTTGTGGTCTCTACAGCTGCTGGATATGCTTAGCTGAGTACATCCAAAATGGTGCACTGTACTCAATGATGGGTCTGATGATGTAAGAGTAGAGTGCCAACACTACCTCTTTGGATCTTGATGCAAACCCTTTGTTGATTAGGTGGGCCACATAGGATCTCCCAATCACTTTGGCAACATAGTTGTCAAAGGAAAGATGACTATCTACTTGTGTCCCCAGATCCTTTATTACCTTGTCAGTTTTAAGTGGGTAACACCTATGCAGTAATTTGTGGGTACCTTGTTTTCACCTAAGGGGATTACTATGCATTCTTCCACATTGAGCTTGAGGCCATGATTCTGACACCACACATGTCTCATAGAGTCCCTTCTGGAGAATATTTGCGTCATCCAGGGAATCTATTATGGCAAACACTTTACAGTTCCCAGCAAACTTAGTCAACCACAACCCTCCTGTGTTGGCATGTACTTTTGAGAAGTCTATACCAAACAGGAGGGACCCCAGGACTGAATCCTGGGGGACACCAGTTGTTACTGGTGTAGAGTCTGACATGTAGCCAGCAACTCTTAATTTGTGGGATCTATCTGTGAGCCAGTTTGCAATCCATCTTGTGATGTATGGATTTGTGCCCAGGTTGGTGAGTTCATCTATGATACCTGACTGAGGAGTGGTGTCAAAGGCCTTAGCAAGGTACAGGTAAGCTGTGTGGAGCTCATTTCAATCATCTGTAGCTTGGGTAACTGTCTCAAAGAAATCCACCCAGTTCAGGAGGAGTGATCTGCATTTGACAAAGTCAAACTGGGTGTGCTCAACTGTGTGAAGGTTCCCAATGCCTTTATTGTTGACTTCCATTATGATTGGCTTCATTGCCTTGCAGATCAGACTCATCAAGTTCATAGAGCATGAATGCCAAGGGTCTTTTGTGGCCTCACCCCTGTGGAGTGGGAAGAATGTTGCTGTGCAACATTCTATGGGTACATATCCTATAGAGATCATATAGAAAGAGGTATAGGTATCCTTGATGGATATGATACATCCCCACCCTATGTGCTATGATCCAGGTTTGGATGCTGGAAGGTATGGAATGAGTAGTATCTTGGTAGTGCTGGTGTACTCTCTGGAGCCTTGAACTAGGTTTCTGTTACTGCATAGATATCAATATTCTCCATACTGAGAAGTGCCTCAAGTGTGTGCATCTGGAGGCTAAGACTTCTGGCAATGAGTAGCATTTAGCTCACTTTGTGGTTATTTGTGTTGCTTATGGGGTTTGGTTTGTCCTGAGTGACCAGTGTTCCACATCTGAAGTCAATGCCTCATTGGTCTGATCTGACATTAAGCTAATTACCCTACATATCCACATTCTGCTCCCACCCCCCCATTAAGGAAACCATGTTAAAAAATATCTCCAAAGACAACTTCATGATTCTTAAGACAGAAGTGGTGAACTTCAGGACATCCATGCAGATGGACAATACAGTTACAACTACTGAATCCTACACAATTGCTCTTTTTAAGCACTTACATGACTGCATGGATTGTGCTATCCCAAACAGAACCAAGACACTATCCTCCAAGAAAAGAAAGCCAACCTGTTTCCCCCCCTGCCATAAACAAACTGCACAACAGAAGGAAGAAACTGTTGCAAAAGAGGGTAAAACCCATGAGTGGAGGAGCTCCCTGGTCAGCCTCAGTAAGAAGCTGCGATCCCTGATAAAATCTTCCAAAGCTAGTTACGAAAAAAAAATCGCCACTGATTCTAAAGACAACCACAAAGCATTCTATAGCTATGTCAAGAATCACAATGGCAACACTCAGATCTGCTCTGAGTTACAGCACAATGGCACTAAATATACAGACCCATCTGATATTGCCAACATCCTGACAGATAGGATCAGTGCTAACTTTACCCCCTCTTACCCATGAAAGAGCCCATCTCTATACCGGAAGAATGCAAAGTTGAGATTACCAGTGTGAGTTTGGGCACATTGAACACTTATTTTCATTTACTAAGAATGCAAAGTTGCTGTAATCACGGCTGCACAGGTAAAAAACACTCTCCAAAGCCAGGAACACAGCATCCATGGGACCTGATAACATCCCAGGCTGCGTTCTACACAAACTACAGAACGAACTGGCACCACACCTAAGTACCATGTTCAATCATAGCCTCACCTCAGGCTTTGTGCCTGCTGAATGGTGTACAGCGATGGTTATCCCACTACACAAGGGGGGGAGCCACCACGGACCCCAGGAACTAGAGCCTTATTAGCCTGATAAGCCTGGACTGCAAGGCCATGGAACGTACCATCATGGAACTTATAAACAAAGACATTGGTAATCTCCAAACTCTGGACCACAACCATTTTGGGTTTGTAAAAGGCAGATCATGTCTCCTAAACCTGATAGACTTCTTTGAAGCAGTCACCAAAGCCGAAAAAAAGAGTAAGGTGGTTCACACAGCCTATATAGATCTTGCCAAGGCTTTCAACACCATCCTCCACTCAGGAATTATAGATAAACTAACTAAACTAGGTATAAATCCCTATGTCACAAGATGGGTTGCCAACTGGCTCACTGACAGAACCCACATTGTGAAAGTAGCAGACACTAAGTCCAACTTCAGACCAGTGACAAGTGGAGTACCACAGGGTTCAGTCCTGTGTCCTGTCCTGTTTGGTATCTACTTCCCTGAAGGACAGGCTAACACAGAAGGTCTTTGGCTAATGAAGTTCCCAGATGACTGCAAAGTAGGAGCCATAATCGAAACTTCTAATGATGTGGACATCCTACAAAAGGGCCTCAATGAGACAGATGCCTGGTGTCAAAGCCATGGCCTCAAGCTCAATGCCAAAAAGTGCATTGTCAACACCTTTGGTAAAAACTCTGTACCCATGAACTACAACATAGGCAGTAGTATACTAAACACTGAAAGTGTGATAAGAGACCTTGGGACACAGGTGGTCAGTAGACTCTCCTTTGATAATCACATCACCACAGTAGTCAGGAAATCCTTCTACATGGCACACCTCATCACAAAAGATTTCTCATTCAGAAAAAAAGAGGTCATTGTTCCCCTCTACTCATCACTCATTAGATCCATTACAGAGTACAACACCCCTTTTGGTATGTACCTCACAAGACATCTACAACAACTGGAAAGCCTGCAGAAATACCTCACAAAGAGGATTAGCAGCCTCAAATACATGCCCTACACAGTATGTCTCAAAACACTCCAGCTTTACTCTGTTGCATATCGCCTACTCAGAGGTGATCTCTGCCTAACATACAAAGCTATGTCAAACACAGAGCTGTCGGACATGCTCCACTCTCCTAGCTTGGGCTCCAAAACCCAGACTGAAATACAAAAGGAGGGGGTGTATCCATTTTCATAAAGGATACCCACACCTCCAGATTAGTGGCACAGCATGAGGCCTTGGAGACCATCCAAGTGCAACTAACAGTGGGCAAAGCTGCATATCCGATCGTAGCCTGCTAGAAATCACCTACCTTGTCTCATGACTCTCACTCAGCATTCCTGAGAACACTGGAAAATATAAAGGTCCTACCAAACACCATGATATTAGGAGATTTCAACTACCCAAACATTGACTGGGAGAATTACTCAAGTACAAACTCCTTTGCCCAAAGCTTCCTAGAGTTTATAAACTCAAATGCCCTGGAACAGCTGGTCACCACGCCCACTAGAGGTGGCAACATACTGGACCTGATCATCACAAACATGGGGGATCAGTGTTCCACACCAGAGGTAAACCCCTTGCTGGTAAGATCAGATCATAAAGTAATCACACTGGACATCCACATCCCGACCCCAGCCCCAGTCAAGGAAACCACTGTGTAACACTTTTCAAAAGCAAACTTCACACTTCTCAAGACCGAAGTGGAACGTTTCAAAGTCCCCTTGCTACAGGATAATACTATCCAATCTGCAGAATCCTTTACAAGTGCATTATATGAGCATCTACAGGGATGCATGGATTGAGCCATCCTGAGTAAAACCAAGACTCATTCCTCCAAAAAGAGGAAACCAGTCTGGTGGTTCTTGGCCATAAATAAGCTGTACAACAGAAGGAGGAAACTACTACAAAATTCCAAAAAGGAAAGGCATCACTGATCATTATTAGCAAGAAACTACGATCGCTCATAAAATCATCCAAGGCCAGTTTATAAAGAAAAACTGTCAAGGAATCTAAAGATAACCACAAAGCCTTCTTTAGCTATATCAAACATTTAGGTCGCAACTCTCAGATATGCTTTGAGCTACTGCAAAATTGCAAAAAATACACTGAACCAACTGACATTGCCAACATCCTGGCAGACAAGTTTAGTGCAAACTTCACCCTCCACCCCCAAAAGGGCCTGCGTCCATCCCAGAAGAATGCAGAGCCCCAGACATCATGGACATGCAGGTAAAAACAGCCTTCTCCAAAGCTAAGAACACAGCATCAAAGGGACCGGATGGTGTCCCAGGCTGTGTCTTACATGAGCTCCAAAAGGAACTAAACCCTCACCTAAATTCACTGTTCAGACTCAGCCTTACCACAGTCTATGTACCCAAAGAATGGCGTACAGCTACAGTCATCCCGCTCCACAAAGGTGGTGCCACAAAAGAACCTGGGAACTATCGCCCTATAAGACTGACCAGTCTAGTCTGCAAAGCTATGGAGTGAATTATCATGGAACTCATAATCAGAGACATTGGGAACCTCCAGACACTGGACCTACACAATTCGGCTTTGTTAAAGGCAGATCCTGCCTCCTAAACCTAGTTGACTTCTTTGAAACAGTTACCAAGGCCATAGATGAAGGGAAGGTAGTCCACACAACCTACCTGGACCTCACTAAGGCCTTCAGCACCATTCCCCACTCTGGCATCATAGACAAGCTTACCAGCTTGAACATTAACCCCTATGTCATGAGATAGGTGGCCAACTGGCTCATGGATAGAAAACACATGGTCAGAGTTGCAGGTGCCATGTCTGACTCTAAACCAGTCACAAGTGGCATCCCATAGATCTCGGTCCTGGGACCCCTCCTGTTCAGTATATACTTCTCTGAGGTACAGGCAAGAATGGGAGGACTATGGCTGACCAAGTTCGCAGATGACTGCAAACTGGGGGCCATAATCTACTCTCTGGCTGACACAGACATCCTCCAGAAGGGTCTTACAGAGACAGATACCTGGTGTCAAAACCATGCCCTCAAGCTGAATGCCAAAAAAATGTTTAGTCATCCCCTTTGGAAAAAACAAAGTGCCCATGAATTACCACAAAGGTGGTAATCCACTAGGTACAGAAAATGTAATTAGGGACCTGGAGACCCAGGTAGATAGTAACCTCTCCTTTGATAATCACATTGCCAAAGAGGTAAGATATTCCTTCTATGTATCACACCTAATCACTAAAGAGTTCACCTCTACAACAAGAGAGGTCATTGTGCCCCTCTACTCATCACTCATTAGGCCCATAATAAAGTACAATGCCCCATTTGGTATGTACCTTAATTGGCACTTGCAACAGCTGGTAAGACCACAGAAGTACCTCACCAAGAGGATCATGGGCCTCAAAGAGATGCCCTATGCAGCTCAACTAAAGAAACTCTGGCTCTACTTGGTTGCTTACTGCCTGCTCAGAGGTGATCTATGCCTGACGTATAAGGCCATGTCCAACCCGGAATTAATGGACATGCTCCACCTCAAGAAAAACAAATCTCTTAGAGCCACACGCTCCAGTAAATTAAACCTCAGCAAAACAATAAACAGGATTTGCTTGTGGGATAGATTCCTGTCCCAGAGACTTCCCTCACTTTGGAATAGAATCCCAGTTGATGTTAGGCAGAGCCCTTCACAGACTCTCTTCAAGAGGAATCTTGACTAGTGGATGGGAAATTGTAAATTTACCCCTGGGATTGCTTCAGTGGCCCTGCTAGACAGAGGCCCAGGAAACTAATTTAAAATGGAGGCGAAAGCCAACACATTATGGCTAGGCTTATAAATTCCCTTGGGCAGATAGCCTAGTACCTACCTATGAAGCTATGAACCGACATGCTCTAGGGACCTAAACCTTGTCACCACAATAAACAGAACATGCCGGAGGGATAGATTCCTGTCTTAGAGACTTCACATACTCCAGAATAAACTACCTATCTCTACGAAACAAAGCTCCTCATTAGCACTCTTCAAGAAAAATCTTGATGATTGGATGGGAAATAGTAAATTCACCCTGGGGATCACTTCTGTGTCTCTGCTCTACAGTGGCACAGGAAAATAAATTTCTTGGGTGGCAAAAGCCAGGGTACCTTTTTGGCTGGGCTTGTATAGGCCCCAGGGCCAATAGCCTAGTACCTACCTATGAACCTATGAACCTTTAAGCCTTGCCTAAAGAAGGTAATATGGGGACAGCAAGAGGCTTGGCCAGTATTCAGAAGCATAGGGGCGACAGGTGCAAACCATCTCTAGTGAAGCAACAATTTTTGTCTATCATGTCATCACAGGCAGACAGAGACTAGATCCCCTTTGAATGACACCAGAAGCCCAGCCAATTGTTGAAGTTTATTATCTTTCTGCTATATGGCAGTATCATGTAGGTGAAGGTAAGATGCTACTCAAGGTTTGACCCGGTGTGTGCCAGCATGTGGTTCATCAACCCATATATGATATGGTCATGGCCTATGCATACAATACACTCACAATACACCTAGTATGATAAGCCTGCTGAGGTTAGCAAATGTGAAAAAAACCTTTGTGCAGACTGTCAGCAAGTAATGTCTGTATTGCACCCTGTAACTCCATATTGCTTGCTGAAGTGTAAAGACATACTTAGTTTGGATTAAGAACACTGCACTTGCCAACTGTGTGTGTGTGTGTGTGTGTGTGTGTGTGTGTGTGTGTGTGTGTGTGTGTGTGTGTGTGTGTGTGTGTGTGTGTGTGTGTGTGTGTGTGTCTGTGTGTGTATGTGTATCTGTCTCCCTCTGGGGAGAGAGCAACCTTTTTGGAGACTACTCACACACCTTAAAAGTGGTATACTCAGCTTTGTCAAGTCTGATGATGCCACCATCCTACAAATATACCTGTGGAAAGGTAAAATCCCAGTAATGTGTATAGTGAGTCATGTAACTGTGTACTGCTGTAGTATCATAATGTAGTTAGATAGGGGTTTGAATAATGCACTTGGCGAGTGTGTTTCCCTGGGGAAGGGCAACCTTTTTGGAGACTACTCAAACACCTTAAAAGTGGTATACTCATCTTTGTTAAGTCTGATGATGTCACCATCCTACAAATATGCCTGTGGAAAGGTGAAATCTCAGTAATGTGTATAGAGTATCATGTAAATGCATACTGCTGTAGTATCATAATGTAGTTAGGCAGGGTTTGAATCCTGCACTGGACAAGTGTTTGTGTCTCCCTGGGGAGGAGCAGCCTTTTTGGAGATTACACACACCTTAAAAGTGGTATACTCATCTTTGTCAAGTCTGATGATGTCACCATCCTACAAATATACCTGTGGAAAAGTAAAATACCAGTAATGTGTATAGTGCGTAATTTAAATGTGCACTGCTGTGTTATCATAATGTAGATAGGTAGGAGTTTGAATCCTGCACTTGCCACCTGATTGTGGGTGTTTCCCTGGGGAGGAGCAACCTTTCTGGAGACTACTCAAACACCTTAAAAGTGGTATGCTCATCTTTGTCAATTCTGATGATGTCACCATCCTACAAATATACCTGTGGAAAGATGCGATCCTAGTAATGTGTATAGCACGTCATGTAAATGTGTACTGCTGTAGTATAACAACATCCTTAAGTACGGGGTTCAAATCCTGCACTTGCCGACTGCATGTGTTTCCCTGTGAAGGTGCAATCTTTTTGGAGACTACTCACACCCCTTAAAAGTGGTATACTCATGTTTGTCAAGTCTGATTATGTCACCATCCTACAACTATACCTGTGGAAAGGTGAAATTCCAGTAATGTGTATAGCGTGTTATGTAAATGCATTCTGCTGTAGTATCATAATGTCAGTAGAAAAATGTTTGAATCTTGCACTTGCTCACTGTGTGTGTTTTCCAGGTGTTTGGGCCAATGTGGAGTGTGTTTTGATTTTTCTAATGTATGACATATCACAATGACAACTGTATGTGCATTACACATGCAAGGTAGCTGTTGGGCAAATCCATATACATACATGTGACCTCAAGTATTTCATAGGAGGGTACTCTGCTTTCTCCATGAACACATCTGTTATCTTTGCCAGAGCATGCTGGCGCTTTCCAGACCTTAGGTCACTTCTGTATGCTTGTGACAAGCTTAGCCACTGTAGTGATCCCTTGGCTACGTCTTCCATTTCACATCCACTCATCACGGTTTCTATTGAAGAGTGTGAGTGAGGGCTTATGCTTGAGGTATATTTGAAACCTGTTAAGCAAGCAAAGTCTGGCAAAGATGACTAATCTTTATAGGTGTGCAACAACCTCTGTGGATCTGCATGCAAACCCTTTATTGCTTGTGTGCTCCACAGAGGGATTTCCAAAACCCTTTGGTAATGTGATTATCAAAGGAGAGATGACTTAACACATGGCTCTACATATACATTAGTACCTGTTCCACATTTTGGGGGCTACTACCTATGCAGTTCTCTGGGGATACTTTGTTTTCTAAAATTGGATAACTATGCTTTCTTTGGCTTATAGCTTTACAGCATGAGTTTGACACCAGGTATCTGTCTGTAAGATACCATTTTGGAGGATGTGTGTGTCATCTGGAGAATAAAGTATAGCCCACAGTATGCATTGTCATCAAACATGGGCAGACATATCCCTAATGTGTTTGCTTGCACCTACGAAAGCTATATGCCAAACAGGAGTGGTCCCAGGACTGTGTGCAGGTGAATACCAATTGTTACTGGCATAGAATAGTACATGGAGGTTGCAAATGTTACTGTGTGTCCTACATCTGTGCGTCAGTTGTCAAACCATAATCTAACAATAGTTTATGGTCAGTCTGTTGAGGTTATGTATAATACCAGTATGTGGGATGGGTATGAATTGCTGGTGAGCTATAGCCTGGCTGTGTTGACCTCCCCTCCCTTACCTATAGCCTTTCTGACTGGCTTGAAGTCTACTAGGTGTAGGAGCCATGATCTGGCCTTTAGAGAACCTAAGTGAGTATGGTGTAGTGTTTGCAGGTTCATAATGTCTCTGTTAATGAGTTCCATAATGCTGTGCTCCATAGCCCTCCAGATAACATTGGTCTGGCTTATAGGGTGAGAGTTTCCAGGACCTGTTGTAGTTCTACCCTTAATCAATTTATGTTAACATTTGCACTAGGTGTGACAAGGGTGGACAGGTTAAAGAATAAGTATATTAGAGGGCCAGGCCAGGTTTGAAGATTAGTATACCATGCCAGATAGGCAGGATTAAGTTGGTTTCTGCATGTGCTGAGGAGGGATGCAGAGTATATTGTGAAATAGATGCTAAGGATGAAGCCGCCAGGTAATAGGAAAAGAGGAATGCCTAAGATGAGGTTTATGGCTGTGGTGATAGAAGACATGCAGATATATGGTGTGATAGCGCAAGGTGCAGAGGGCATGAAGAAATTATGTACTGTGGCGACCCCTAATGGAAGCATCCAAAAGGAGAAGAAGAAGAAGACATTGTAGCTCAACCCTTGTGGACTGTGAACACCATTACCGTGTGTCATTCCACAAGTATGTAACCTGTATAGAGGCTGGATCTGGACAGAGCATTTAGGTGAGTGGTGACTTCATATGTCAGCTTTTGTATGACACAGCCAGGGACACTGTCCAGTACCATTGCCACTGTGGTGTGTACTTTGTTAAAGAGATGTTTTAACTAGAGTGTCTGTGAATCATCAGGTTTTACATTATTCAGGTCTAGAAATATGGCCCTTGTGTAATGACAGGGTAGTGAAATCCTCATTCAAACTGTCTGACAAGGAATTGGTAATGTCAGTCAGATAAGTGTACTTTGTGACCATTTACATTAACTGTGACCTGATCTAAGATTTCCCCTGTAGATTATGAACAACACTGAAGAAAACCTTAGTGTTGTCTTTGGAATCCTTGCCATTTTGCATTTTGAAGCTTGCCTTGTATGTTTATTGAGGGATTGTATTTTCCAAATGATACTGATCAGAGAGGTTATCCCTTCTTGGTATGTAACTCTTTTTTGGTGCAACTTCACACCTTCTATTATATATTTAGTTTATGGCAGGGGTCCATGAGACTAATGCACTTTTACTGTATAAGTGAGAATTTCTTGTGTTTGTGATAGCACGGTCCATGCAACCCTGTAGGTGAACAATGTGCATTAATAAAGGATTATGCAGCTGGGACAGTGTTAACCTTAGTAATGCAAACCAATGACAGATAGCAACAACAGCATCACCCACAGCACAGTATCAACCAGTGTCATACACACACGTGTACTCAAGTTTCAAAATGTGTGTAGTACAATGCATACTGGCCACCAATAGAAAGTATGGAGTGTTAACACTGGCCAATACATGGCATGTCACCCTACGCATGTGTCCAATATGCACGTACATGCAGACAGTGCACCTCCACCATGTTCACAAATGTACACCTGCAGACCTGTGCTTCACACAACCCACACTTACTGTCCACTGTATAACACATGCTGACACAACTACACACATCAGCCAAGTGGCACATAGGCAAACAAAATACAATTGGAATAAACACTATTGGAAACAATACAACATTGCTAATTACAGCTTTAATTCATCATGACTGCTCAGCTACACCTTCAAGGATATCACTACACTTTACTGCTGACAACATGCTACACATTCAACCATTGCTATATTTTATTAAAGTCATCCTGTGCATCAGCACCATGTTAACCTGTTCCTGCATCAGTGTTACAGATGACAGGAGGTGGCACATGTTTCATCATATACACAGGGTTTGCCAGAGGCCTACACTGAGCCATACAATTGACATGTGTGTGTGAGTGTGTGTGTGTGTGTGTGTGTGTGTGTGTGTGTGTGTGTGAGGGCCATGAGTACTATTATGGGCCAATGTTGATGTAATGTGTGTGGGTATGTGTTTGCCCTAGGTTTCTGGTTTATGTGTGTGTGTGTCTGCATGCACACAGTTCCACAATGTGGCTGGCATATATGGGGATTTGTGAGACAGCTACAGATTGTACCTGGCAGGCTTTACAGATCACCTTCTCTGGCCACGGATACAGAATCTGTGTCTGGCAGGGGTGCTGCAGACAGTATCACGTACTAATCCAGACTGGGTACTACCCGAAGAGGTTGACATATGTCCACTGGATCCAGGTCCCTGCTGGGACTGGCCAAAGCCATGTGCACGTGGTCTTCTAGGACGGTCTATGGACAGCCCCCCCCAACATTGCCGGGGCTGGTACTGGCACTACGGGAGTGGCTGTTACTTGCTGGATGTCCACGGTGACCTCCAGCTGCTGATGTTGCTGGCATACATCCAAGTCGAAGTCTCAACCATCCCGCACTGTCCTGACACATGGACATGACATTATGGAGGACATCCAATGGTTCACCCCAACGTCTATCAATGACCTCAATGTAATTACGTATGGCACCTGCTAGGTCATGGATACTGTAATTTACAGAGGTGTTATGAGCCCTCTGTGTCCTTAGTCCCTATCTGCTGTACTGCTCCATTCATGTCTGTGCCCCCATGACAGCCTGGAACATGCGTGTGGTAGAAAGACGTGTGGCACATCTGCTAGGGGCATGATGATCAGCAGTGCTCTGACGAGAACCCCTGGGCATCTGCCTATGTTGTACCATTCCAGACATCTAGCTATGGCTGTTGTGTCCTGATACATGTGCCATAGATGCCACATTGTCCTGGCCAGTGCCAACCATACACTGTCCCTCAGCTAAGGGCAATGGTGATGATGGATGTACAGGCAGTATGACTGTGTGCATGGATGGGGTGGAGACTTGTGCATTGTCAATTGGTGGCCCAACAACAGACCCTGACAAACCTGCCTGTGCCTCAATGCACCTATTCTCATCATCACTGTCTGTGTCAGTGACATCAGGTTCCCTGCTGTACTGAACCAGCCCCACCTCATCACCTGTGAGAGGAAAACAGGAATCACACTTTAAGACCTGAACATGATGTCAGACCATCTGCACACATGCACACATGCGCAGATGCACACATGCACACATGCGCACATGTGCACGTACACACATACGCACATGCACACATGCACACATGTGCACATGCACGCATGCACACATGCGCACATGCGCACATGCACACATGCACACATGCGCACACACACAAATACACTCCTCTCTAAAGCAGACACACACAATACCAGCAATCTCAGAACATACACAATAGCAGGTGATGGTGGTGTACAGTATCACAAGCAAAACAGTCAAATCACACATATCAGCATGCAGGACATGTGTTGCTCAACAGCATGCAGTGCAAGTGTAGACAGTCATTGTTACTAACAGTATACATGGCTTTGAAGCATGTGTTTTGTTATTAGGTGATGGGCCTCCCCCTGGAATACAATGCATACATGGACACAACATTGCTGTGCAGGTATTCAAAACTCTGTAATATACTGTGCACCATAACAAACAGGTGTACATACCATGGCTGGATGTGTAGCTGTGTGTCAGATAGGTATCCAATGCTGATTACAGCCTGTGTGTCTTTAGCAAATAATTGTAGACACATTTTTAGCACATGCATGATGAGTATTCACACAACATCATCAGTGGTGCATGGATAATTGATGGAATACCATTCGGCCACATACCCAACATATGGTACTTATGGTGAGTGTAGATCATATTGTGGACATGCCAGTATAATCCATGACATGGCATGCTAAAATACAACTGCATATTTAACCACTACACATACTCAATGTGTGTCATATGACCTAGCCACTCAATAGCATCACAAGACATATATGTGTCAGTTGTGCAAATGGTGACTGGTATGCATATTGTTTAGAGGTGCATATGTGTGCACACATGCAACATTAAGGTGTATAGCAAGGTGTATAGCAAAGAAAGCTATGTTACTTTGGTTACAATAACTGGGTGGAGTATAGTACCATAGAACATCATCATGAAGCATCATGTGGTCACTCAAGGCTACAAATGTTTCTCAAACCAGCACTACTCATGCTGTACTGGAACTGTACTACCTTGGCTACAGTCACCATTTCCCAACCAGTTGTTACATGAGTTTGTAAGGAGGCCAAAAAGGAGCATTCCCTAACATGAATGTGTAGTGTGTTGTAGAGTGCTTAAATGCCCCATGATAGGCCTCTACCTCTCAGGTATATTATATGTAATGTGTGGATGAGATTTTGGATACTGGAGTGTGTCTTTACAGAAGGTTTGGGAATCTTTTATGTGTAGCATGTTAAAATGCTATGTGTATGACATAGATGTGTAAGTTATGTGCATGCTGAGTATCAACTGGGCCTATCCAATGGTCACTACAGTCTAGCCACATTTGTTTGAGATGGTCTGGGTATTGCATGTGTTTGAGTCAGCTAATCACTATAGTGAGATGTGCATGGTCTTACACCAAACATGCAGAACATGCATTATGGGTAGGTGTGTTACATGTGTACATGGTCTACACCTTAACTATGCCATGCACTTTTTATTTACAATAATAAATGTAGAACACACTCACCAGCATCTGCTGCCTTGATGTCACCTCAGAGGGACCTACATAGAGATGAGACAGTTTGTCAGTGGCCACAACTGTGGCATTGCTATTGTGTGTTTGCAATCTTATAGTACAACAAGAGTTTGCATTCACAAGGCTACAGATTATGTTTCAAATGAACAGTATTGCACAACAACAGGCTCCACATCTTTTAACAACGCACTCCACATTTCACATATGCATGATCTACCAATACAGATAACAGTAGTCTACAGATATGCCATGTTACCTGCATGCTCCATGTGTGCTTGCTCGGTGGCTCCATCCTCCATCATGGTGTATGTCTGCTGCTGTTGTTGTTGGGCAGGTGCCACCAGGCTCAGGAGCAGCTCCTCCGCTCTGGTGGGGGGGGGGTGGATATTAACACCACCTCCTGTTGCAAGATGTTGTCTCCGCACATCAGCAGCATGCTGACGGACATGTCTGTGAAGATCACAGCAGTGGTGGCGTACCTGCTTATATGTCTGATTATGCAGGCCTACTTCATTTACCCTGTGGACAACATCTTGCCACATTGCAGTATGCTCTGCTGGTCCTGGCTGGTTCGTGAGAACATGAGACTGCAGTGCTGAATCATACTGATAGTAATTATGTCATCTTCAGCACTACTGTAAGTGGGGTTCCTGCGATGTGCCATGATCCCTGGAAGACATAAATATGAAAATATGTCTGAGCAAGTCATATTGCACATTTAACATTATACAGTACAGATATCACTGAACTGCCATATATAGCAACCTATTAGCTAACGGAGAGTGAAACACTTTAACTGCCACTTATCACTGCTCACCCTGCAACTGCTTGGAAGTGCCTGGCTCACTCTCAGTCTAATAAACTATATTCTGCACAGCAACAAAATAAAATCACTATATAAGACTATACAAGAGTACCTGGCACACTGTATGCAACATGATGCAACACCTAGCCACAGAAGATATACATCAAGCTGATGTGTAAAGAAATATATCATCCATCACAATGAGTGTAAAGTCCAGTAAATGTATTACTATTATACCACACAACTTGTTACTGGCAAACCCGTGTCCAAAATATGTGCACAATCAGGAATATAGGTTGCATACTGTTGTAGTACACTATGAATGTTGCTAGATATGCAGTTATATGTTTTACCACACATATGTCAAAGGACATGTTACAGACATACCCACACGCACACACATCTGACATAATTACAGGACGCAAAGGTATGACAACCCAGATAAGCTTTCAGTGTGTACTATACAGTACTGTGTGTCAGTACTTACACAAGCTTAATCTTGAGAAATGTAATCTGTGATGAATACAGGGACCACACAAAACAGTGGATGCAAGCAATGTGGACATACACCATACTTTGCTGTACAGGCCCAGAGCTTCAAGTCATACTACAGTACACACAAGATTTGGATTCAACATCAGTGCCAATCAATAATCGTAGATGTAGTGCTTTAGCCTCAATGGCACACCCCAGTTAAAACCAAGGGACTTCATCACACTGTATGCAATAGCACTTTTTCTGCCTAGCAACAGAATACCTAACTTTTGCTAGGATCAAAGCAAGGACCTATAATACCATGACATAAACAGTTTCCCACTAAGCTATCCCACAGATAAATATCTTTGATGTATTCACAAACACATTGACCATCACAGTCAGTTGACAGTACAGAGAATATATTGCAACAAGTAGATGTAGGTGCGTATGAGTATATATGACTATATAACTATATATATATATATATATATATATATATATATATATATATATATATATATATATATATATATACACATCCATTGGTGTACAAATACATATATATGTAGGCACATATACATTTCACCTTTCATAGTGAGAATATCAATTATACAAAGGATGTGAGGTGTACAGTAATGTAATAAAATTGCACAGTCTTGAGATAAATGCATTTAAGGTGTTCACAGCCCAGGTAGCTTTAGAAGGCCTCACTGGCTTCACCATTGCAAACTGAACAAACCACTCACAGTGTTTATCCACCACATGTGATATGCCAGCACTGTATGCTGTCTTGTTTGTCACACACTAAAACCTACATACAAATATGCGCATACTAACCTTCATCAACATATATATCTCCACCCTTCACAAACAGTTGCAATATGTCCCCTGCTCTATGCACATAAACAGATGTGAATATACATGACACATATATATTTCTCCATATGTGTGTGGCATACACACACAAGGTCCACACTGTTGTAAGTCCCTGGACCTGGCAGCTGAACTGTTGGGCCTTGCTGCAACACAAACACATATGAACACACACTAACATTAGGGGTGGTATATATGGCTATAAATGCTAGAAAAGCATACTAGACTGCTAAAGCAGTTGCCAATGCTAAGCTACACTTTAATATGACTATCATGCATGTGTTGTTCTGTCACACCTATGTTTATATAATGTCAGCGCTAATCCCCCCAACAGCCATTGGCCACACTACTGTACAGAACACAGATAACATGGATCAGATATTTGATATTTAATGCTGAGCTACACATTTCACAGGTATGTCCCACTGCCCACAGGTACACACTGTATTGTCCACAGCAGTAGTTAAGCAGAACAGCTATGCATAAATAAGTACTGCTGCCACATATGAATGGTTCACATTATGTAGACTATTCTTCAATAGCATCTACTACATGCCAGTAAATAGATATGAGTCACATACATTTCTTTTGTATGATTTGGTAATATTTATTTTTCTTTTTCCTTTTCTCTGTCTCTCTCTCTCTCTCTCTCTGTCATTCTCTACAATACAGTGATTGAGTTTGTTGACAGAGATTGCAGCCTGCTTTTGTAGGTATATGCACATGAGCATGTGATGGCCTCTGCACCAATTAGTGGCCACCACTTGCTAATTGCATGCAGCCTGCTGTGTAGTAATTGCAGTAATCACTGTCATAGCAACCCAGTACTATAAATTTCTAACTCAGGTAGGCATGGCCCTTTCAGCTTTCCAAGATGAAGATCATCCTTGTTTGCTGTAGACATCGTTGTTTAAGACAGAATGTTGGTATAGTTCTTATATCAGAAGCCAGGGGTGTAGCCAGAAATTTACATTTTGTACTCAGACCTAATGTTGCTGCTTCCAGTACCCACTTGTCAGTGTAGAAATGTACTCACCCCTCAAAATGCTACCGCAAGATACATGAAAAGATGTACTTTCTTTTCAACTTTTACAATTAACTGCCATACAAAGCTAGTTATTGAGATGTATTCCTTTGGCACAAGAATTGTTTGTGAACTGCTATACTGTGAATATTCATTTACTCAGTTCTAAACAGTTTGTGCTTCTTTAGTGTTGACATTAGCACAAGCTGATCAGAAAAACCTGGACACATGTCAGTACTGTGAATATGCTTACCTACATTCTTGGTAGAACCTGCACACACAGGTATATTCTACATTTGGGTAGGGGTGCAGATGTACAGAGAGTGTAAGTATTATTGTGTGGATTTTATCTTGCTGGACTTACAGGTTTGCTGTGTACATGTTAGTTTATCAAGGCAAGTAGTCTGTCTGCACACCTCCCAACTGTGGACCTATCCACATGGTAGCCAGAGAATCACCTGTTATTTTGTGTCTGTGCACCACACAGGTCTTTTCAGCAATAGAGCAATGGCATTGGTACAGTTGATTGCTACCAATACATGGCTACATCCATTTGTATTTCAGTGTTTTATTCCTACATAAGGGTATGCTTCTGAAACTCCTTCCAAAGCTATTTGCACAGTGTGTAACAGCAGAAAGGCTGATATGCCTCTGTGTTCCTGCCTCTGCCAGACCTCTCAAACACTCAGGTACATATTTGAACAGACTCAGGGAAAAGTAAAGAAAAAGTCAGGGACACATTTAAAATGTTAGTGCCATTAAGTTGGAACATTGAGTGAATCATAGCATATGAATTAATACATCTTTTCTGAAGTAAAAGAAGTGTCTAACTCTTAATTATTGTCATTATTCATTAAGTGTAATTCACCAGCTTTCTGGCCATAGTCAGTAGTTTTCGGAGGGATTCAGAGGGACAGAGCTAATATTTGTGTCAAAATCAGGGACATCTCTGAAAATTAGGGACAGTTGGGAGGTATATCCTCTGCCCTAAACAGATATGCCAGGGTTTGCCCTGCTGTGATACTATGTGGGGTTGTAAAGTGATGGTGTAACATTATTTCCTGCTAGAATGGCTGCTTCTCTTATCACAGTCATGTAATGTAATCCCACAATAACTGTTGGTAAAGATCCACAGAATAAGTTTTGTGGTATGGCATTCCTAGTTTTCCTTTACATTCACTCACTCTGATGCATGATATATTTATTTCAGCACCAGCATGTTGAATATCTACAGTGGCTTAGTGGTACTTCATGTTGTGTAGTGTGTGCAAGGTCTGGGGTTCAAGACTGACAGAGGTGTTTTGCCCTCACATACAGAGTAACTAAAGCACTTTTAAGCAGTTGTAAGCGGGTTTGCATGGGTTTGCGCGATGCTTAGCAATACTTAACTAAGCGCAAACAAGCGCACACTTGCGCAAACCCACTAACTACTGCTTAATAGTGCTTACTCCTTCTAACCCCGCGCTGATTTCTTTGAAAGAAAAGAAAAATGGGGAGATAGGAAAGTGGTGAAAAAGGGGCACAAAGAGGGAAAGACAGTATGGAAAGTAGCTTGGGATATGCAGGACTGGTGTAGGGAAGGTCCATATCTGCCCACTTCTTTATCAGCAACAGCTGTGCATATGGAATACATTTGGAGGTAGATATGAAACCTTCAACCCCTGAGAGAGGGGTGAGGACAACAAAGCATGTTGTAATGCCAATTAAATTACATTTTATGTGTCCAATGGACATGTGTGCAAAATGGGCAGCTATGTATGGGGTGTAATTTTTTGGAGGCAGATTGCCCTTTTTTTCAGGTGAGAGTGGAATGTGATTAGGGGAAGTAAGTATATTTAGGGAGGTAGGTTGGGGAGATAAACAGACAAGACAAACAAGAATCATGCAGGGGCGGTATATGACACGTGGTGGGTGAACACTTTTGATGGAGAGGGATGTTTAGAAATCGCAGGCCCATGAGCCCACAGATGGAAACAGTGAGACTGAGGTCCCCACCCATGGGCAGTCCCCACTGCACCTTCACAGCCCAGAGGGTGGCTGTGCTGGGGGCTGTGTAGTAGGGGCAGGATGACCCGGGAGTTGCGCCACTCGTGCCTCGATCTGGCATAGAGGTTCTGCAACAGAACATTCGATCTCTCTACGCACCACAGCCCGGACCGTTCGAAGGGTGATAGGTGGCCTTCCTCCACCCATTCTTGCACGGGGGGGCGAGCCCCATCCCCTGCAGCACTTCCACCCGAAGGTGGCAGAGGGCCAATGGAGGAGGAGGTCCCAGGCTGGGCACCTGACCTGCTGGTGCCAGGTGCCATGGCCAGCTGAGGTGGGACAGATGGGTCTGCTGGGACCAGCCTTCCCATACGAACTATGTTTTGGAAGGTTTAATAAAAATATGGGTTAGTAACAGTCAACAGCATTCCCAATTAGTTATAACAGCATGCATAAGTATACCCATTAACCCAACACACCAGATTTTCAACAGTTGAAAGACACGCATAACACATGCATATATAGAACAATAGTGGACATTACAACAACATGCAGGTTGAATTGATGGCAACAGGCCACCAATATTCTGGTATTTTAACAGGGAACATGCATAGAAATAAATGCAAATATTTATAAACCAACAGGGCATATGTCCCAACAAATATTTTGAGATTAGATATACTGATTGTGGTGTAGAATTGCATTTTTATGCACATACAGTAGGGTGGAATAGGATTGCTCAGTTAACAACATACATATCCTTCTAGTTTTCACTACATTCCTATTAACTGCAGTTATATGTCCCTTACATGTATTACTACACTGCCCAATGTCCTTATATTGTGCAATTGGATTTTGCTAGATCATTATATGTGCTGTATCTTACATGCAAACTTTCCAAGATGCAGATGTTACTGCTACATATTTTGAGAGTTGCTCTACTTTCATATAATTATCTAGATATGTTCGGGTGAAAGTATCAGTTATATGTTAACAGCTTCTTACATTTCTGGCAGCACACTGACATTTCTGGGGAACAAAATATCAAACTGCTCATGTGCCAGACTAACCTGTACATGCTGGTCATGAACCTACAGTTGAGGGCTGTAAATATGCATAAAAGCCACTGGCACTCCCTTCATCCACGTTATATGGGCCTACCCAAGGGTGGGTTAACACTGCTTAATACAATAGTACTACTTGTAAAATGCAACAGTACAACAACATATCAAAGAAAATGACACAGATGCACTCCAGGAATTATACATTTATTAAAGGATTATTACACCTTTATTTATTGGGTTAAAACACTTTTTGAAGGCTCTCTCATTATTTTATATAACAGTACATGCAGAATAATTACTAACCTGCCTGATGACACAGCCTTTGCAACCTATCTTCATGGGCTTGCTGATTCATATCCCGGACACCTGCAGCTGTGAAGTAAATTCAGTGATATTAAGACATGCCTATCCATAGTATAGACAAGCATAGCAATTATTAACTACTTAATACAATGGCTACTTACTCAGCACTGTGGCATTAGGTATCGCACGGGACTCCTGGATCCACTGGTCCAGTTGATCCTCCTTACGTCGCTTCAGGTCAGAATAATGGTGCCTGACCTGCTCACTAGTCCGAGAAATGCCAATGGCACTGATGAGATCATGAGCTAGACTGTTCCAGGCCTCCAGTTTTTTATTGGGAGCCCTGGTACTGGCCCCACAGGTGTCTTTCCTCATGATTGTGGACAAGGAGCCAAACCATTACTTTGGTCTCCTCAATGCTCCAGCATTGCACTCAAAATCAAGTGCCTTCCCCAACACTAGCCATGCTGACTGCAGAAGGGAGCTACAACCATTTATGGCAAGTATTCCCACCTGTGGAGCTTAAATATGCCTCATTTCCCACACTTATTTGTGATTAGCCAGTTTTGAAAAAACTCAGCTGTAGGCACACCTGCTTAGCTGATGATGGCAATGTTTAATATTCCTTTGATAGATATGTGTCTGTTGAAAGTGCATGGTTATGAAATGCTGTCATGGCTTAGTGATTATGTACTGTGACTATAGTGCACAGTATCCTGAGTTTGAGCCCTGTCACTGCTTTTTATTTTCCTACTGGCCAGACCTGAATGGTTAATGTACAGTAAAGGAGGTGTGACCATGTTTAGCCGACTTTGCTCAACTTTGCCCGACTTTGCCCAACGTTGCTCGACATTGCTCGACATTGCTTGACATTGCCTGACGTTGCTCGACGTTGCCCAATGTTGCACTGGTTAGCGCGGTGCGCAGCCATGCTAGTTAGAGTGGCACGCAGCTATGCACAAATACATTGCACTTGTTAAAGCGGTGCTCAGCTACGAGCAATTGGTTTGAAATATGCTAAATACTGCTAAAATGTGCTTAGCAGTGCTTTATATTGCTTAAAATAAGTTACTCATGCCTCAGAATGCATAACCATTTCACCTTCATATATATATATATATATATATATATATATATATATATATATATATATATATATATATATATATATATATATATATATATAATTTGTTCACTACTACCTATAACATTTGAATGCTTTTTTACAAAACTTATACATGATAAATGTCAGTAAATATTTTTGTATACAGATTTCCAACACAAAATGGAACGTACAGTAGTGGGACTCGAACCGGGAATGCCTCTTCTTTGTGAGAAGGCTCTAACCACTACGCTATCACTACTTTGCTTAATTTGCATATTTTTTTCTTATTATCCTCTTCGGTGTCTTAGCTGCTAACTGTAGCTAAGCAATGGGTAATCCCCTGCAAACACGTGCAAATATGGGCAGCTATATCGTAAATAAAACAAAAAAAAAATTTCTTTTAATTTTTAAATTTGTACGAGGTTTAACATATGCAGGAGTGTAGTGTTACAATGTACACATGTGAGCAGACTCGCTCATGTAACTTGACATTTCTTGGGTTTTGTCAGAGCAGGGGCATGGATTTTTGGACTGCTTGACAGTCCGACACACCTCCTACACTCGTCCACGTTTTAGAGTTGAGGCAGCACGCCCTCATTAATATGCATGGCGCGCTGCCGTCATAATCCTAGACTGGTGTTTCCATGTAAGACTAATCTAGTCTTACATGGAAGATTAGTAAATCCTGGGGTTTATGTTCCATGAAAAAGGCAAATATGAAATGTTAGTAGAAAACATGTTGAACCATGTTCATCACTCTATACAAGATTTTGTTATGAGAGAGACACTTATTTATGAAGAAAATAAATGTAGATTAAAAATTTGTTACAAAAACAAAGATGGTTAGTACAAGGGACTAAATAAGAAATATTACCCTTTATAGGTAAATCTATGAAGAGAACATTTTCTGGATGGAAGTTGTTATGACTTCAAGTGGGGACAGAGTATGTAACCAGGAAAAGACTGACAAGGAACTTTTTAACATATTATTTAACATATTTTCACTTCAGTATAAAGAAAATAGATTACATCCATCAAATAATTGGTGCACAGGTTATTTAATGGAAGACGATAAGAAGATATCAATTAAGCCAACAGATGAAGTTTATAGTGTCTTAAGTATGATATCCCAACAAATGGCTCCAGGCTTGGATGGTTTGGATTACTCTTGGCATAAGTGTTTAGAGGCAGGGCAATTTCACTGGTTAGTTCAAGATTTTAATGAGTGGCAAGTTACTAGATTGAGGAAGGAAATTTGTGAAGGTGTTATCAGATTAATTTGGAAGAAATGGTGCACTGAGGATTTAAATAATTGGAGACTTATAATTTTCATGAATGTAGATTATAGATTGTTTATGAAAATTATTTGTTTACATTTATTTATTTATTATTTATTTATTTACATTTGTTAACCGGTAGAGTCTGACTGGGCCAAGGAGCCCGTTTTCAGGGTCTATATTAGATCACCGAACATTTAAAAAAGCAAACGGTGATTAATCGACCCTATATAATTGAAAGCTTACAATCTCAAACTGTCAGAACAGCGATTTATTTCCTAAGGAAAAACAATCGCTGTTCAAAAACACATACACACAACACAAGCATACCAAACAAACAGCAATCCACACATATACACCTAAAATCTGACACCTAGCCCTACACTAAACTATACACACACCACTAACTATCCACTTACCTTAACCCAAACACTAACCCTACGGTCCATCACTATCGCACACTCACCTCACCCGCTCCCTAACCCTTACTCACCTAACCCGCCCTGACCCTCACGTCCATACAATCGCAGACATACCTAACCCGTGCCCTAACCCTAACTCACCTAACCCACCCTAAAACTCACATCCACACAATCGCACACTTACCTGAACCTGACCAGTAACTTTCCACCACAGCACTGAAAATACCGAAGCAACAGAAACGGACAACCAAATCATTTGCCTAGGAAAAAATGTGGGTTTCTGTTGCTTCAATATTTTAAGCTTTCGCTTACATAGGGTAGATTAATCAACATTCGCTTTTTTAAGCGTTTGGTGATCTAATATAAATCCCATTTTCAGCGGAGACCCAGGGAGCAAAAAACTCTACATTCATAATAGAATTGTAAAGATTTAAAGATTATACAAAAATCAAGAAAATGATAGAAACATAAAAAAAAAATTAAAAAATAATACATATAATAATAATGCACTCCATTCAAAGATTTAAACAAATAAAAACAGAATTTCAGAGATAAAGAAATTAGGCTGAGAGTAACAATTGCAAATAATAAAACTAAACAAAAAACAAAGAGCGAAATTAATTAAGAGAGAACCAATAGAGTAGATGTCAGATGTAGCATATATTAAAAAATTGTACAAACAATGTACTGAAATGTAAGAACATTAATATGCATGGCGCGCATAGAGGTTGCTTATAGAGGTAAAGAAGAAAAAGCAAAAATGGGTGAAATGATCAACCAGTGGAGTAGAAGGAGTAACTGCACCTGGATTTGAGATATTCTCTAGTTGTTGTTGTGTCTTTCGGCTTTTCCCGGTTAGGGGTCGCCACAGCAGAACACCTGGCTGCTAATGATTGGCAGTTGATTTTTACGTGCTGAGTTGCCAGCCCTAATGCACAACCTTCAATTAATGTACACCCATTCATGTACGTCTCCATGCAGAAGATGCTCTAGCTGTGAGTTGAACCGGCCAGTGTCTTACTGTGAGGCGACAACGCTACCCCAGCACCACCACCGCGGATATTCTCTAGTAATGAATTTAAAGGAACAATAGCTGGGAGTGTTTTGAATATGTGAAGGGAGAGCATTCCAGACCTTAGCTATTTTTATTAGAGTAGAGACAGTCACCATGGTAGTTATCAGACTGGGTTAATTTTATCATCAGTCTGTTGGAGGATCTAAGGGGCCTAGTATTGACTTGAGGTTCAAATAAGGAAGAAAGAGAGGGGCATTGGTTTGGGTTGTGAAGGATTTTTACATAAGAGTGAGATGGTTTAGTGTTAACAGGTTGTGAAACTCAAGCCAGTTCAGTTGCTGGAGAGCAGAGCAGTGATGAGATGTGTGGGGATGATTGCAGGCAAATATTGCAATCTTATTATAACAGGGCGATAGGTTGTTTAGGTCAGCTTTGCAGAGGTTAATAAATATGTGAGAGTAGTAGAGTAAGGTAGAAAGAAGTTGTGATCTGTCAGAGGCTAGTCTGGATTCATTTGTAAGGAATGGTTTTGCATGGTAGAGAGTTCCAAGTTTGGGATGAACTTTTTTAATTGACAGGGAAATGTGAACACCAAATTTCAGCCTGTCATGTATAGTAACACCAAGGAGCTTGGTGTGATTTGTGGGTTCACTTATGGTTCCATTGGTGGAATGAATGGTGAAAATCTGCAACAATGCTTACAAAAAGTATAGTATCCAGGATTGTATTGTGTATTGAAAAGAAATCATAGAGAGATGTTACTCTTGCTTAAGGAAATAATGAATAGTATTTTTGAAAAAGGAAATACAGTCGCATTAATTGGATATGATAATGAAAAGACTTATGATAATGTTGATAGGAGACAATTATAAGACATTTTACAGCAATATCAGTTCCTAAGAGAGTTTATCTTTGTTGTACATTATAACACAGTTAACATATTGATTAATGCTTGGAATAAGGAACCTATCCCTGTTGAAATCGATGTGTGTCACAGGTGCCCTTTAAGTAGTCTTCTATTTGCTTAGGAATATTGTAGGGAAGATGATAAATACATCTATGAAAGATACAAGATATACATTTTTTAAACAGAGTGGATATATCGGTATTGCTTTCTTAAGCAGATGATGTGGTTATAGTTGATACATACAATGGCATGTTATTCACCTCTAAACACATGCTAGAGACATGTTTTAGTTGGATTGAACAAAGAGAAGAGTAGGTGGTAGGGTGAAGATACAGGTTTAGTGGGAATACAGTTTAACTTACATAAAATAGAGAGTTTAGGTACAGAATATACACATTATCAAAACAGTGCTGAAAAAAACATTGTGTTATCTCTACAGGAGGATATTAAAAGTTGGAAATTCTGGATGTTACGTTTTCATAAAAAAGTCTATTTATTAAATTCTTATAGTTTAGGAAAATTATGTTATTTAAGGACTACATATACATTTCAAAGGGAATTAGAGACAGAATTGTTAGGTTTGATTTTTTTTTTTTTTTTTTTATGTTTTGGGGCTAGAGATTAAACCCTGTAAAGAGAGGAAACATTTATAATAAAGTTGAGAAAGCGGGTCTGAATTAAAAAAATATATATACTGTTTTTAGATTCCCTAGATTTGCATTTATTAAATGCAATGATATAGATACATTATTCTATTTAGTGCAAGTTTTACAAACAAAATATGGTTCTCTTTGGGAAAAGTTGAAACTTAACAAATCAGTAAAGGTAGAGAAGAATGAGGAAGTCCATGAACAGGTATCGAGAATAGGGGAATGAAAGATAGACGCTACGAATTCTGAATGTGATAGGAATATCTGGTATGAAAAATATGGTATTATTCTGTTCTATAGATCCATGAAAATCTTTATCCCCCAATATTTTAGAGGCTATTAAATTGAAAAAAAAATGAGATTTAAAAACTGGTTTGGAGGTAATGAGTTTTTGTGAAGACGAATGTCAAGTTATCAGTAAAAGGGGGCTTGAAAGATAAAAGTAAAGAAGCAATAAATTGTTTATATTTTCTATGTATGGAAACAATACAAAATAGTTTTTTTACTGTTTTAGAATTAGCCTTTTATGGGACAATATTAGGCAGCAGAATGAGTTTGAATTTTTAGGTGCTGTGGCATTAGATAACATTTGTTTACCATTATTACCCTTTATACAGATAATCAAACTTTCAAAAGTTTGACTGTCATATGGTCGACACCATATGATCAAACTTTTAAAAGTTCGAATATCTAATAAAAAAATAATAAACTACATAAACAACCTACCTGAACATTTTAAGCAGGCCCCCCGCTCTTTAAATATGCCAACTTCGAGATCGCACTACAGTGCAGAAAAGAGAAATCTTCCCATTCTACACTGTAAGGAGCTCTCCATTAAAACATTCGAACTTTCAAAAATTCGATCACATGGTGTCGACCATATGACACTCAAATTTTTGAAAGTTCAGCTAACTAATATAGACCCTGACACATATATTGTGTTTCGCTTGAAGACATTACCTCAGTCTTTTAAATGGTCAATGAAGTCCCGATGAGGTTTGGTAGAAGGTATACATTTTACAATTTGATTTTCATCATTAGTTTTGGGAGCCTTGCTAAGTACAGGTTTTATAACCTCTTTTTACAGTTATTTTTATGCAAAATACAAATACAGAATAACCTAGTTCGTTATTAATTAAGTAAATTAGTTTATTTACATATGCATTTATTTTTAAGGGGTATACCTTTCTAAAAAATGAATTTGAAAAAGTTGGTTGTGTATGGATGGATATGTCTTTATATGAATGCACATACATTCATGCATGTTCTAACACACAGCCTTGAATTTGCATGCACCAATTTTATGGAAAAGGACTGATACCAAAAACCACTATAGTCTGTTTCTGAATACTGCTCTGGGTCTTCTACTTTGGTCAACACTAACAACCTCAGTAGCTTGGCTTGTTATCCTTGGTGTTTTGGATGTTAAATAGGAATACTTGGCTTAAAGGTTTCTAGAATTATACAGTGTAAAAGTTAATTGACCAATGTGGGAGTCAAACTTAAGTAATAAATAATGCATATCATGTGAATTAATGAAACATTTCTTGCAATAAACATAATTATGAAATTCATTTGTACATAGTCTCACCATACTAATCAAAATGTTGTTAGAAACTGCATTTTGTCACTTTATTTAAAAAAGTGTTCTCTGTAAGCATAGATAGATATAGACAGAGATAGATATGCAAGTATGTGTGTGTGTGTGTGTGTGTGTGTGTGTGTGTGTGTGTGTGTGTGTGTGTGTGTGTGTGTGTGTGTGTGTGTGTCTATATATATATATATATATATATATATATATATATATATATATATATATATATAGATATATATATATATGCAAGCATGTGTATATATACATATGGGTTGTGGGCATGCAGTGAATTTTCCTTTTGTCAATCTCTGAATAATTGACCCATTGATACAGGTGATCAACATATGTGTGACATTTACAGTTTTCTCAGTAGAGGGATATGCCCTTTTACCAGTGATTGTGCAATTGAACATATGTAATTACCAAAGGATTTTGGGGGGTGCAGGGGGGGGCTTGTCTCCCTGCAAAAAACATATTTTTTTTACTGCACGTTCCAGGGACTAGCCTCAGAGAATGTACTATAGGGTATCAATATGCTTTCATTGCCATTAGTGTGTCTACATTAAACATGTTGACATTTTCATGAACTGATTATTTATAGTAGATCTGTATATGTATATGTATATATAAT